>NW_024082163.1:73905-287731 GCF_003009895.1 Hyaena hyaena
TTTTTTTTTTTTTTTTTTTTTTTAATTTTAGGGGCACCTGGGTGGCTCAGTCGGTTGAGCACCTGACTTTGGTTCAGGTCATGATTTTGTGGTCGTGGGTTCAGACCCCATGTCGGGCTCTGTGCTGACAGCTTGGAGCCTGGAGACTGCTTTGAAATCTGTATCTCCCTTTTTCTCTGCCCCTCCTATGCTCACACTCTGTCTCTCTCTGTCTCTCAAAAAATAAAATAAAATATTTTTAAAAATTTTCATGTTTCTATTTATTTCGGAGAGAGAGAGAGAGAGACAGAATGAGCAGGAGAGGGTCAGAGAGAGAGAGGGAGATACAGAATCTGGGGCAGGCTCTAGGCTCTGAGCTAGCTGTCAGCACAGAGTTCATGTGGGGCTCAAGCCCAGGAACCGTGACATCATGACCTGAGCTGAAGTTTGACGCTTCACCGACTGAGTCACCCAGGCAGCCTGCATTCTTCATCTCTGATTTTCTTTTTAAACTTTTTCACCTCTGTGGTAAAATTCTTACATCTTCTATTCTCTTATCAAGTCTAGTTAGTAGCCTTATGACTGTTTCTTTAAATTCTCCATCTTGCTTGTAACTTATATCTGTTTCACCTAGATCTCTGGTTATGGCCTTATTTTGTTCTTTCATTTTGGAAATTACCCATCTTTGGATTTTGTCCAAACTTCTGTATTTGTTTTTGAAAATCCAATTATATCTCCTTCTCCTGAAACTAATGACCTTAGTAAGAAGAGTTCCCATAACACCCGGGGGCTGGCAACTCAGGGAGTGCTTCTACTGTGTGTTGCATGCACTGTGCTAGTGTCTTTTGGCTGCTCTATCCTTCAGGTCAGATTCTGCAGAGGCTTCCATTGCCTGCTGTGGATAATTTTTTATTTATTTCATGAATGAGGTGTGTTTTAACTAGATATGATTTGCTCTCTCTTTCAAAAATAAACATTAAATTTTTTTGCACTTTTTTTTTTTTTACAAATAGTTTATTGTCAAGTTGGTTTCCATATAACACCCAGTGCTCATCCCCACAAGTGCCCTCCTCCATGCCAATCTCTCACACACACACACCTATGAGTCCTCAGTTTGTTCTCAGCATTCAAGAGTCTCTCATGGTTTGCCTCTCTCCCTTTCCCCCATAATTTCTCTCCTTCTTTTCCCACATGGACCTCCGTTAAGTTCCTCCGAATCCTATTATACGTGCAAACATATGGTATTTGTCCTTCTCGGCTTGACTAATTTCTCTCAGCATAACACCCTCAAGTTCCATTCAGGTTGCTACACATGGCCAGATTTTATTCCTTATCATTTCCATGTAGTATTTCATCATATAGATAAACCACATCTTCTTGATCCATTCATCAGTTGATGGACACTTAGGCTCTTTCCATGTTTTGGCTATTGTGGAGAGTGCTGCTATGAACATTGGGGTCCATGTGCTCCTAAGCATCAAAATTTCTGTATCCCTTGGGTAAATTCTTAGCAGTGCTATAGCTGGGTCATAGGGGAGTTCTACTGTTAGTTTCCTGAGGAACCTCCACACTGTTTTCCAGAGGGGCTACACCAGTTGACATTCCCACCAACAGTGTAGGAGGGTGCCCGTTTCTCCACATCCTCACCAGCATCTAGAGTTCTCTGATTTGCTCATTTTATCCACTCTGACTGGTGTGAGGTGGTATCTCATTGTGGTTTTGATTTGTATTTCCCTGATGAGGAGGGATGCTGAGCAACATTTCATGTGTTTGTTGGCCATCTAGATGTCCTCTTTAGAGAAGTGTCTATTCTAATCTTCTGCCCATTTCTTCACCGGGTTGTTTGTTTTTCGGGAGTGGAGTTTGGTGAGTTCCTTATAGATTTTGGATATTAACCCTTTATCTGATATGTCATTTGCAACTATCTTTTCCCATTCCGTTGGTTGCCTATTAGTTTTGTAGGTTGTTTCCTTTGCCGTGCAGAAGCTTTTAAACTTGATGAGGTCCCAATCGTTTATTTTTGCTCTTGATTCCCTTGCTTTTGGGGATGTGTCAAGTAAAAAGTTGCTGTGGTGGAGGTCAAGGAGGTTGTTTCTTGCTTTCTCCTCTAGGGTTTTGATAGGTTCCTGTCTCACGTTCAGGTCCTTTACCCATTTTGAATTTATTTTTGTGTATGGTGTGAGAAAATGATCTAGTTTCATCCTTCTGCATGTTGCTGTCCAGTTCTCCCAGCACCATCTGTTAAAGAGGCTGTCTTTTTTCCATTGGATATTCTTTCCTGCTTTGTCAAAGATTAGTTGGCTGTATACCTTTAGGTCCACCTCTGAGTTCTCAATTCTATTCCATTGGTCTATGTGTCTATATTTGTGCCTATACCATACTGTCTTGATGATGACAGCTTTGTAGTAGAGGCTACAGTCTGGGATGGTGATACCTCCCATTTTGCTTTTATTTTACAGTGTTACTTTGCCTCCTCGGGGTCTTTTGTGGTTCCATACAAATGTTAGAATAGTTTTTTCTATTTTTGAGAAGTATGCTGGTCCAATTTTGATTGGAATTGCATTGAATGTGTAGATTGCTTTGGGTATTAATGACATTTTAACTATTTTTATTCTTCCTATCCATGGGCATAGAATGTTTTTCCATTTCTTTGTGTCTTCTTCAATTTCCTTCATAAGTTTTCTATAGGTTTCATCATACAGATCTCTTGTATCCTTGGTTAGATTTATTCCTAGGTATTTTATGATTTTTTTGTGACATTGTGAATGGGATCAGTTTCTTGATTTCTCTTTCTGTTGCTTCATCATTGGTGTATAAAAATGCAACCGGTTTCTGTACGTTGATTTTGTACCCTGCAACTTGGCTGAATTCTTGGATCAGTTCTAGTAGGCTTCTGGTGAAGTCTGTCGGGTTTTCTATGTAGAGTATCATGTCATCTGCGAAGAGTGAAAGTTTGACTTCCTCTTTGCCGATTCTGATGCCTTTGATTTCCTTTTGTTGTCTGATGGCTGATGCTAGGACTTCAAGCACTATGTGAAACAACAGTGGTGAGAGCGGACATCCCTGTCATGTTCCTGAGCTCAGGGAGAAAGCTCTCCATTTTTCCCCTTTGAGGATGATGATAGCTGATGGCTTCTCATAGACGGCTTTGATGATGTTTAAGTAGGTTCCTTCTCTCTCTACTTTCTCTAGAGTCTTTATTAAGAAGCGATGCTGTATTTTATCAAATGCTTTTTTCTGCATCTATTGACAGGATCATATGGTTTATATCTTTTCTGTTGTTCATGTGATGGATCACATTGATTGATTTGCGAATGTTGAACCAGCCCTGTAACCCAGGAATGAATCCCACCTGTTCTTGGTGGGTAATTATTTTATGTGCTGTTGGATTCGATTTGCAAGTATATTGTTGAGGATTTTTGCATCCGTATTCATCAAGGATACTGGCCTGTAGTTCTCTTTTTTTTGCTGGATCTCTGTCTGGCTTGGGAATCAGAGTGATGCTGGCTTCATAAAATGAGTTCGGGAGTTTTCCTTCGATTTCTAATTTTTGGAATAGCTTGAGAAGAACTGGGATTAATTCTGTTTTAAATGTCTGGTAGAATTCCCCTGGGAAGCCATCAGGTCCAGGGCTCTTATTTATTGGAAGATTTTTGAAAAATGATTCGATTTCTTCACTCATTATGGGTCTGTTCAGATTTTCTATTTCTTCCTGTGTGAATTTTGGTAGTGAGTGTGTGTTTAAGAATTTGTCCATTTCTTCTAAGTTGTCCAATTTGTTGGCATATAATTTTTCATAGTATTCCCTGATAATTGCTTGTATTTCTGAGGGGTTGGTTGTATTATGTCCATTTTCATTGATAATTTTGTCTATCTGGGTGCTCTCTCTTTTCTTTTTGAGAAGCCTGGCTAGATGTTTGTCAATTTTGTTTCTTTTTTCAAAAAACCAACTCTTGGTTTCATAGATCTGTTCAATTGTTTTTGGTCTCTATACTGTTTATTTCTGCTCTGATTTCTACTATTTCTCTTCTTCTACTGGGTTTAGGGAGTTCTTCTTGCTCTGCCTCTAGTTCCTTAGGTGAGCTGTTAGATTTTGGACTTGTGCTTTTTGTAATGTCTTGAAATTGGCCTGGAGTGCAATGTCATTTCCTCTTCGAACTGCTTTTGCTGCATCCCTTAGATTTTGGCTTGTTGTGTTTTCATTTTCATTTGTTTCCCTATATTTTTAAAGCTCATCTCTAATTGCCTGATTGGCCCATTCATTCTTTAGAAGGGTGTTCTTTAACCTCCATTTTTTGGGAGGTTTTCCAGACTTCTTCCTGTAATTGATTTCAAGTTTCAAAGCATTATGATCTGAGAGGGTGCATGGTATGATCTCAATTCTTTTATATTTATTGAGGGCTGCTTAGTGTCCCATATGGGATCTATCTTGGAGAATGTGCCATGCGCACTTGAGAAGAAAGTAAATTCCCTGGCCTCAGGATGTAAAGTTCTAAATATATCCGTCAGATCCATCTGGTCCAATATGTCTTTCAAGTCCATTATTTCTTTTGTGATTTTCTGTCTGATTGACCTATCCATTGCTGTAAGTGGAGGATTAAAGTCCCCAGCCATTAGCACATTCTTATCTATAAGCTTGTTTCTGTTTGTGATTAAAAGTTTTAAATATTTAGGTGCTCCCATATTCAGTGTATAGACATTTATGATTGTTAGTTCTTCCTGATGGGTGGACCCTGTAATTATTATGTAATGCCCTTCTTCATCTCTTGTTATCGTCTTTAATCTAAAATCCAGTTTGTCTGCTATAAGTATCGCTACTCCGGCTTTCTTTTGATTTCCTGTAGCATGATATATATTTCTATATCCCTTTACTTTTAATCTGAAGGTATCTTCCAGTCTAAAATGGGTTTCTTGTAGAAAGCAGATAGATGGATTTTTTTTTTATCCATTCTGCTATCCTATATCTTTTGATTGGAGCATTCAGCCCATTTACATTCAGTGTTATTATTGAAATATGTTGGTTTAGAGTGATTGTGTCCTTTGTGGGATTCATACTTGTGGTGGTGTCACTGGTATCTTTGTTCCTTGCTACATTTCTTTCAAAGCGTCCCCCTTAGGATTTCTTGCAGGGCTGGCTTAGTGGTGACAAATATTTTCAATTTCTGTTTATCTGAAAAGACTGTTATCTTTCCTTCTATTTTGAATGACAGCCTTGTTGGATAGAGGATTATGACTGCATTTTTTTTTAAATTTTTTAATGTGTTTATTTATTTCTAGGAGAGAGAGAGAGACAGTGTGAGCAGGGGAGGGTCAGAGAGAGAGGGAGTCACAGACTGAAGCAGGCTCCAGGCTCTGAGCTGACAGTCAGCACAGAGCCCGACCCTGGGTTCGAACCCATGAACCGCGAGATCATGACCTAAGCGAAAGTTGGACGCTCAGCCAACTAAGCCACCCAGGCGCCCCTATGACTGCATATTTTTACTGTTTCTCACATTGAAGATCTCCTACCATTCCTTTTCGGCCTGGCAAATTTCAGTAGATAGGTCTGTGACGACTCTGATAGGTTTCCTTTTGTATGTCACGGCCATTTTCTCCCTAACTGCTTTCAAAATTCTCTCTTTGTCCTTGTATTTTGCCATTTTTACTATGATATGACATGCAGAAGATCGATTCAAATTACGTCTAAGAAGAGTCCTCTGAGCCTATTGTATTTCAACATTTACTTCCTTCCCCAGGTTGGGGAAGTTCTCTGCTATAATTTGTTCCAGGACTCCTTCAGCACTTTTCCCTCTCTCTTCCTCTTCTGGGATTCCTATGATACAGTAATTGTTCCAGTTGATTGTATCGCTGAGCTCTCGAACTCTACTTTCATGTTCCTGGATCAGTTTGTCTCTTTTTTTGTCAGCTTCTTGTGTTTCTATAATGGTGTCTTCTAAATCAAATATTCTCCTTTCTGCCTCTTCAATCCGTGCATTGGAGGCCTCTAATTTATTATGTATCTCATTTATCGCATTTTTTAATTCATCATGCCTATTTTTATTTTCCATTTTGTCTGTAGCCATAGTTTCTTTGATGTCCCCTATGCTTTTTTCAAGCCCAGCTATTAATTTTATGATTATTATTCTAAAATCTTGTTCAATTATGCTGCTTATATCTGTTGTGAGCAGTTCATTAGCTCTCAATTCTTCCTGAAGTTTCTTTGGAGGAGAGCTCTGTTGTTTCGTCATTTTAGTTAGCTTCCTGGAGCTTGTTAGTTTTAAAGATTTGTTATGCTCTCTGCACTTGTGTGCTCTGCTGTACCCAAGAAAACTCTTTGACTGTCCAGGGCCTACTTTTCAGAGAGTGTTTTTTGAATGGTATCTCTTGGTCTCTTTTGTTGAGACCTTGTTTATTTTACTTTCCTACTCGTAGTGATATTTGGGACTCTCCACCTTGTGTTCTGGCTTGTTTCTTGAGGTAGCCCTAGGGAAGAAAACAGACAGGCAAACACACAGGGAGCAGGAGCACACAAAGCACAGACACATCCAACTAACATGCAAATCAAGAGGGAAATCGAAAAAGTAAAGATAAAAGATGGAGGAGGTAGGACGAATAATAGAGAATAAAAAATACATAAAAGGATCAAAAAGAAGGAAAGAAAAGGAAAAAAATAAGAAAACCAATGGACAAAGAATAGTTTAAAGCATATAAGCAGATTTCCCAGCTACAACTGAATAGTGGGGTGTATGCAGTGCTGGTTGAAGAGCATAGAGATAGAGAGAGAATACAGGGCGGGGATGAGGCAAAATTGGAAATAGAATGAACAAGCAGAAGGGATAGGAAGCTTTCTTCAAGGATCTAAAGGGTGGAATATGGTTGAATAGGTGAGAGAAGGATTCTGGTGTTATCCAGAGAAACTATATAGTCTAGATACTCTTGAGAGAAAGAGATGAAAAGGTCAGTAGGTGTAGAATTTACATCTACAGAATGGATTGGTTGTGACTGTTTAAACAAGGCAGTGACCAGAGTTATTCTGGTCAGTGTTCTGGGAAAAAGAGGAAAGAAAAGAAAAAAAAAGAGGAAAAAAATAAAAGAGGAGGGAAGCTCTCCAGCAGGGATTGGCGTGGTGTTATCCAATGTGTCAGGTGGGAGTTCTGCTTTAGAGGTTGTGGGGAGGAGAGTGGCAGTGCACCAGTCCCTTCTTGAACCAAGCGCTGCACCTCGCTTTTTTGGGTGTGTAAACTTCCCGTGCCCGATGGGTTGTGCTCTTTAACCCAGGCCAGGCTAATTTGCAAGTGCAGTCCGTGCACCCGACTAAAATTGTGGTAGACACAACCTCGCAGGCTATCCCCTCAGGGCAATTCCAATCCTCTTGCCTAGCCCTGGAGGTAGAGCCAGAAGCTGCTGCTCCCATTCCTCCAGTTCAAGTTGGTGAGCATGGGTGGGGGTTTGCCTGCAGGGTGCGTCTGGACCCCTGGAGAGAGGGAAACAAGGTCCCTCTGTGTCTCCTCACTAGAAACACGAACGCACAGACAAATCTCCCAGTTTTAAGCCCTTTGCCTTCCCTCTAAAGTTCCAGTCAGCTCGTAGCGGAGGTACATACATGGTTCCTCCAGGAATCCAGCCAAGCCAGGGGTACAAAGGAACAAAGGAGTGGTGCCCGCGAGCCCGCAGCTGCTCCAGGACGAGTTGGCGCACTAGGATTTAGCATGCACCGTCCTTCTGTGCCCTGAGAGGAGGTTTTTCTGTTTCCCAGCAACAGGGACCGTGTCTTGAGCAGTTTCAGACTCTCTCTTTTTCCCCTCTCACTCCCCACAGAGGGGGATCGCCCCCATCCCTGTGAGTCTCTGATCCTGGCCTGATTTTATCTTCCCCATTTCGCACTCACGTTAGAAGCCTTTTTCAGTGGATTCTGTGTCCTTTCTCTCTCAATCTCTTGGGTTCTGTAAGGGTTCCTATGGCTTCAGATCTTTTCTGTGTGAGATATGGGGGCAAGCGCAATGCACAGAGCTCCCTACCTCTCTGCCATCCTGCCCTTCCCTCCTCAACATTAAAATTTTTTAAAGTCAGTTGGTATCGTATGACTTTCCCATTGCGATGAGAATATTTTTGCAAGAGGAAACTTGCAAACATATTTTTCACCTAATTTATACATTCTGTATACCTTTTTGCCAAAAATGCAGAAGTCCACATTTTCTTTGAAGAATTGCAGAATGCCTATTCATTATTATAAGCTGTTTTCTATCACATAGTTAGACACATATTCACATACTATATATATATCTATCTATATATTTTTTTTAACAGTATATATTTTTGAATGGTACTTGGATGTATTGCTCATTTGTGGAGCTGGCAGGAAATGCTTGGTAATAGTACAGCAAAGCCATGAATAACTGAAAAACAACTACTTTAAATCCTCAATTAAATAAATGAAAGCTCTTTGTGGAATTCTATTTAGCTTTGATGAGGACATGGTAATGATAAGACAATTCAAGAAATATCTTTTTTTAATAATTTTTTTAATGTTTTATTTATTTCTGAGAAAGAAGGGAGAGAGAGAGCGTGAGCAGGGGAGGGTCAAAGAGACATAGAATCTGAAACAGGCTCCAGGCTCTGAGCTAGCTGTCAGTATAGAGCACGATGTGGGACTCGAACCCACAAACTATGAGATCATGACCTGAGCCAAAGTTGGACGCTTAACTGACGGAGCCACCCAGGAGCCCCAGACAATTCAAGAAGTATCTTGAAATTAGTACTCATTTCATTTCAATTTTATTTGCTCTCTGTATTTCTAGTTTGGCACAATGGTTAATTATGCTTGGAACAATGACTAAGCTATAGTAACTCTCTGCTCATCCTATTTTGTTATAAACTTGTACTTACAAAACTAGGAAATTGTTCAAGTTATGGAAGGATATTAAAGCACAGGTTTTTAAGTATAATGTTAGTTGTTACTTTTTAGCAGATTTTGATGGTAAAAATCAATTACGGACACTAACCAAGATATCCGTTTCCTTGAACAATCCTGTTAATTGTTGTACTTTGAGAAACATACTATCTTCAGTCAATCATATATCTATAATTATTTTTTCATGTATATGATAATATTCAAAGAACTGTACTGAGCATTGTAAGAATATATGTAAGCACAGAATAAGTCCTTCCTCCCTCTTGATGAATCTAGTGGGAGAAATAATACATGTATTTATGTATTTATTAAATAAAAGGTAAGAAATGTAAACGCCTTAAGACAGGTATAGATAAAGATTGGGGATAACGGTAAAGAGTTCATAGAAGTACAAATAGCTTTTGGCTATTAAAAATAGGAAGACTTACAATGAATTAAAATGCTTGAAAGCCAAAATCTCTTTATAAAAAAAGATATATTGTTAAGAACAGAAATGAAGTCCGTAGTTTCTGGACTCCACTATATCTATAAATCATAATTTAAAACTAAATAATTTTATAAATTTATATTGCATTTTTTTCTCTGTAAGAAAGAATATGGATAGGGTTTTTTTTTTAGAGATTTTCCATGACAATATTTGATTTTTAATCTAGGAATATATTAAAATTGAAATACAGTACAGTTTAAAATTCACATACAGAGACAAATAGCAAAATAGCGGATAATGTTATAAAATTTCAATAAATTAGAAACCACAGATGGGGGTTTGGTATACTTGGAACTCTCCTCTCCTTTCAAGAGAAGACATAGGGACAAAAATTTGCATGGATTTCCATGTCCAAAACAGAGATGAGCTACATTTTCCTCCTTTGTAAACCCTCTGTCTTGATACTTTCCGGAATACTTGTGTGTTCCCAGCAGTTCAGTGTGGAAAGGAGGCTGGGATGTCCATCTTGTCATTTTTAGATACTTGGAGCAACCAAGATGATAGCTTTGAACTTATAACATTCCTAAGTAGTCTAGTTCACATTCAGGTACCACAAATTATGACAGATACCTATAGGCTCTTTGAAGTAAAGGGCACCAGATCCAATGAAATTAGCCATAATTTTGACAACCTGGAAGAGATATGTATATAATATTGTCGGATATAGAGTTGATAGCTTAGCCTTTCATGCCCTGATTTGATTCCTTTTGACTTTTAAGATATTGTTTAGAGTATTTATTACCTCAGAAAGACTTCTGCTTTCTTAATCTCAATAGTTTGTTTTGATTATTTCCTTTTCAGGATAGATGGATGACCTGAAGAGCTTTGCAGTTGAGCTGTCTGTTATAGTATAATACAAATATTGATTAATATATTTGTTTTTACTATGTCATTGATTTGTCCATGATCCTTGAAGGTAACCATGAGAAACATTTTATTTTCCCAATTTGGGGTAAGAAGTTTGGAGGGGTTTAAGACTGTGCTATGTGGTTCCTCATAGATGTGCAATCTAAATTCAAACCTAACATTGCAGACAAAGTAGTAGGCTATATGGATGAATTGCTGGATGGTATTAGTAGGGTAGGCACTTTCCAATGATAGGCAGATTAGGGTTGATGAGACTTCTTCATGGTCATACAGCTGTTGTTATATGTCACTTTTTACATGTTGGGGGAACTGGTATCAAATACCTAATATTGTAATTTAGAAATTGTTCTAAGTATAAAATCATCACCAGAAATGATGCTGATTTTCTTTCTGAAGTACCTTATTGTTTCTTGTTATCAGCAACCAGAAGTAATTATAAAATACCAATTATGCTTAAGAATGAAAAATGTGGATTGTCTTGGGTAATATGGGCATTTTAACAATATTAATTCTTCCAAGCCATGAGCATAGAATGTATTTTAATTTGTGTCATCTTCAATTTCTTTCATCAGTGTTTTATGATTTTTGAAGTACATATCCTGGTCTTTTACCTCTTTGGATAAGTTTATTCTTTTGCATTTTTTTCTTCCTGGTGCAGTTGTAAATGATGTTTGTTTTTTACATATCTCTTTCTGCTACTTCATTATTAGTGTGTAGCAATGCTATTAATCTCTGGGTATTAATTTTTATCCTGCCACTTTACTGGACTTTTTTTTTTTTATTAGTTCTAGTAGTTTTTTGATGAAATCTGTCATCTGAGAAGACAGACAGTTTAAATTCTTCTTTACCAACAGGGATGCCTCTTATTTCTTTTCCTTGTGTGAGTGTTGTGGCTAGGACTTCCAGTACTATGTTGAATAAAAGTGTTGAGAGTGGACATTCTTATTTTGTTCCTGACCTTGGAGGGGATGTTCTTAGTTTTTCAGCATTAAGTATGATGTTAGCTGTGGGATTTTCATACATGATTTTTACTATGTTGAGGTATGTTCCTTCTAACCCAACTTTGTTGATTTTCCATCATAAATGGATAATGAATCTTCTCAAATGCTTTTTCTGCATCTATTGAGATGATCATCTGATTTTTATCCTCATTTTTCAAAAGTGGTTTTTGATTTTAATTTACTTTCAAAGATTCAATGCAATCTCTATCAAAATACCACAGCATTTTTTACAAAACTAGAACAAGTGATAGAAAATTTGTATGGAACCAAAAAAGACCCCAAATAGCCAAAACAATCCTGAGAAATAAGAATAAAGATGGACATATCACAATACAAGATTTCAAGATATACTAAAAACCTGTAGTAATTAAAACAGTATAGTGTTGACTCAAAAATGGACACAGTCAATGGAACAGAATAGAGAGCCCAGAAATAAACCTATGATTATATGATCAATTTATCTATGACAAAGGAAAAAAGAATATACAATGGAAAAAGACAGTGTCTTCAATAAACAGTGCTGAGAATACTGGACTGCTATATGTTAAATAATGAAACTGGACCACTTCAAACACCAAAATAAAGTGAACATGGATTCATAATTTTAACGCGAGACATGAAACCATAAAAATCCTGGAAGGCAGCACAGGCAATTTCTCTGACATTGCCCATGGCAACATTTTTCTAGATGTGTCTCATAAGGCAAAAGAAACAAAACAAAAAACAAACTATTGAGAGTTCATAAAAATAAAAAGCTTTTACACAGATAAGCAAACCATCAAGAAAACCATAAGACAACCTACTGAATGGGAGAGGATATTTGCAAATTTTATTACCAATAAAAGGTTCATATGCAAATTATATAAAGAACTTATACAACTTAACACCAAGAAAACAAACAATTAAAATATGGGCAGAGGACCTGAATATACATTTTTCCAAAAAAGATTAGAGATGGCTAACAGACACATGAAAAAGTACTCAACATCACTAATCATCAAGAAAATGCAAATAAACCCAAAATGAGGTATCACCTTACACCAGTTAGAATGGCTAAAATTAAAATGGCAAGGAATAACAAGTGTTGGTGAGCATGTGGAGAAAAAGGAACACTTGTGTACTGTTGGTAGGAATGTAATTTGTTATATCCACTGTGGAAAAAAGTATGGAGTTTCTTCAAAAACTTAAAAATAGTAACGCCATATGATCCAATAATTTCACTATAGAGTTTTTACTTATAGAAAATGAAAACTCTAACCATATATATATATGAATGGATTAAGAAAATATGTAACATATACACAGTGAAATATTATGTAGCCATAGAAAAGATGGTATTGTGCCTTTTGAGGTAAGATGTATGGACCTAGACAGTGTTATTCTAAGTGATACAAGTCAGACTGAGAAATAAAAACACCATTTGAGTTTACTCATAAGTGGAATCTAAAAACAAATGAAGAAATAAAAATCAGAACTAGACATGTACTGTAAGTACAGAGAACAAACTGATGGTTTCCAGAAGGGAGGGGATCAGGGGCTTGGTAAAATGGGTGAAGCAGAGAGGGAAATAGAGGCTTCCAGTTATGAAATGAATAAGTCAGAGGAATAAAGGAATACAGTCAATGATATTGTAATAGCAATGTAACAGGACAGATGGTAGGTACTTGTGGTAACTAACCATAGAATAATGTATAAATTTGTCAAATCACTAAATGGTACCATTGAAATGATTTTAAAATTGTATGTAAACTACGATCAAATAAAAATAAATTTAAAAAAAGAAAAAATATGAAAGAGCTACCAGAGCAACCCATGGTTAATGCATTCTTATTTGGATACTATCCTCAATCAAAAAAAAAAATATATATATATATAGTAACTGTTCAAAAGGTTATGGGTCAAGTTCTTTTTTTTTTTTTTTTTTCAAATAGTTTATTGTCAAGTTGGTTTCCATATAACACCCAGTGCTCATCCCCACAAGTGCCCTGCTCCATGCCCATCTCCTCCCCCCACACCCATCAGTCCTCAGTTTGTTCTCAACATTCAAGAGTCTCTCATGGTTTGCCTCCCTCCCTCTCCCCCACTATTTCTCCCCTACATCTGCCCCATGGTCTTCCGTTAAGTTCCTCCTAATCTTCATATACGTGCAAACATATGGTATTTGTCCTTCTCTGCCTGACTTATTTCACTCAGCATAAACCCTCCAGGTCCATCCATGTTGATACACATGACCAGATTTCATTCTTTCTCAATTCCATGTAGTATTCCATCGTATAAATGAACCACATCTTCTTGATCCATTCATCCGTTGATGGACACTTAGGCTCTTTCCATGTTTTGGATATTGTTGAGAGTGCTGCTATGAACATGGGGGTCCATGTGCTTGCATGAGCACTCCTGTATCCCTTGGGTAAATTCGTAGCAGTGCTATTGCTGGTCATAGGGGAGTTCTATTATTAATTTTTTGAAAAACCTCCACACTGTTTTCCAGAGGGGCTGCACCAGTTTACATTCCTACCATCAGTGTAGGAGGGTGCCCGTTTCTCCACATCCTCGCCAGCATCTAGAGTTCTCTGATTTGCTCATTTTAGCCACTCTGACTGGTGTGAGGTGGTATCTCAGTGTCATTTTGATTTGTATTTCCCTGATGAGGAGGGATGCTGAGCATCGTTTCATATGTTTGTTGGCCATCTGGATGTCCTCTTTGGAGTAGTGTCTGTTCATAACTTCTGCCCATTTCTTCACTGGGTTGTTTGTTTTTCGGGTGTGGAGTTTGGTGAGTTCCTTATAAATTTTGGATATTAACCCTTTTTCTGATATGTCATTTGGAACTATCTTTTCCCATTCCGTCGGTTGTCTATTAGTTTATGGATTGTCTCCTTTGCTGTGCATAAGCTTTTAATCTTGATGAGGTCCCAATAATTTATTTTTGCTCTTGACTTTTTTCCTTTTGGGGATGTGTCAAATAAGAAATTGCTGCTGTGGAGGTCAAGGAGTTTGCTTCCTGCTTTCTCCTCTAGGGTTTTGATGGTTTCCTGTCTCACATTCAGGTCCTTTACCCATTTTGAGTTTATTTTTGTGTATGGTGTGAGAAAATGATCTAGTTTCATTCTTCTGCATATTGCTGTCCAGTTCTACCAGCACCATCTGTTAAAGAGGCTGTCTTTTTTCCATTGGATATTCTTTCCTGCTTTGTCAAAGATAAGTTGGCTGTACACTTTTGGGTCCAATTCTGAGTTCTCAATTCTATTCCATTGGTCTACGGGTCTGTTTTTGTGCCAAAACCATACTGTCTTCATGATGACAGCTTTGTAGTAGAGGTTAAAGTCTGGGATGGTGATGTCTCCTGTTTTGGTTTTCTTCTTCAATATTTCTTTCGATATTCGGGGTCTTTTGTGGTTCCATACAAACTTTAGGATACTTTGTTCTAGTTTTGAGAAGTATGCTGTGCAATTTTGATTGGAATTGCATTGAATGTGTAGATTGCTTTGGGTAGTAATGACATCTTAACTATATTTATTCTTCCTATCCATGAGCATGGAATGTTTTTCCATTTCTTTGTGTCTTCTTCAATATCTTTCATAAGTTTTCTATAGTTTTTACCCTACAGATCTCATATATCCTTGGTTAGGTTTATTCCTAGGTGCTTCATGGTTTTTTGTGCAATTGTGAATGGGTTTAGTTTCTTGATTTCTCTTTCTGTTGCTTCATGTTTGGTGTATAAGAATGCAACCGATTTCTGCACGTTGATTTTGTACCCTGCAACTTTGCTGAATTCCTGGATCAGTTCTAGTAAGCTTCTGGTGGAGTCTGTTGGGTTTTCTATGTAGAGCATCATGTCGTCTGCGAAAAGTGAAAGTTTGACTTCTTCTTTGCTAATTCTGATGCCTTTTATTTCCTTTAGTTGTCTGATGGCTGATACTAGGATTTGTAGCACTACGTGAAACAACAGTGTTGAGAGTGGACATCCCTGTCATGTTCCTGATCTCAGGGGGAAAGCTCTCAGTTCTTCCCCGTTGAGGATGATGTTAGTTGAGGGCTTCGCATAGATGTTTTTTATGATGTTTAAGCAAGTTCCTTCTATCCCAACTTTCTCGAGAGTTTTTATTAAGAAGGATGCTGTATTTTGTCATATGCTTTTTTTGCATCTATCGACAGGATCATATGTTTTTTATCTGTTCTTTTGCTCATGTGATGTATCACATTGATTGATTTGCGAATGTAGAACCAAAGCCCTGTAACCCAGGAATGAATCCCACTTGATCTTGGTGGATGATTCTTTTTATGTGCTGCTGGATTTGATTTGCAAGGATCTTGTTGAGAATTTTTGCATCCGTATTCATCAAGGATATTGGCCTATAGTTCTCTTTTTTTGCTGGATCTCTGGCATGGGAATCAGAGTGATGCTGGCTTCATAAAATGAGTCTGGAAGTTTTCTTTCAATTTCTATTTTTTGTAATAGCTTGAGAAGAATAGATATTAATTCTGTTTTAAATATCTGGTAAAATTCCACAGGGAAGCCATCAGGTCCAGGGCTCTTATTTGTTGGGAGATTTTTGATGACTGATTAGATTTCTTCACTAGTTATGGGTCTGTTCAGATTTTTTATCTCTTCCCATGTGAATTTTGGTAGTGAGTGTGTGTTTAGGAATTTGTCCATTTCTTCTAATTTGTCCAATTTTTTGGCATATAATTTTTAATAGTATTCCCTGATAATTGCTTGTATTTCTGAGGGGTTGGTTGTAATACATCCATTTTTATTCATGATTTTGACTATTTGGGTGCTCTCTCCTCTCTTTTTGAGAAGCCTGGCTAGAGGTTTGTCAATTTTGTTTATTTTTTCAAAAAACCAACTCGTGGGTTCATGGATCTGTTCAATTGTTTCTTTGGTCTCTGTTGTTTATTTCTGCTCTGATTTTTACTATTTCTCTTCTTCCACTGGGTTTGGTGTGCTCTTGTTGCTGTGCCTCTAGTTCCTTTAGGTGAGCTGTTAGATTATGCACTTTCACTTTTTCTAATTTCTTGAAATAGTCTGAGTGCAATGTCATTTCCTCTTCGGACTGCCTTTGCCACATCGCATAGAGTCTGGATTGTTGTATTTTCATTTTCATATACTTTTTTAATTTCTTCTCTAATTGCCGGTTGACCCAATCTTTCTTTAGTAGGGTGTTTTTTAACTTCCATGTTTTTGAGGTTTTCCAGATTTCTTCCTCTGATTGATTTCAAGTTTCAAAGCATTATTATCTGAAAGTGTGCATGGTATGATCTCCATTTTTTATATTTACTGAGGGCAGCTTCATGTCTCAGTATGTGATCTATCTTGGAGAATGTGCCATGTGCACTTGAGAAGAATGTGAATTCCATGGCCTCAGGATGTAGAGTTCTACATATATCTGTCAAAACCATCTGGTCCAATGTGTCCTTCAAGTCCATTTTTTCATTAGTTATTTTCTGTCTGGTTGATCTATCCATTGCTGTAAGCGGCTTATTAAAGTCCCCTGCTATTAACACATTCTTATCTATAAGATTGTTTCTGATTGTGATTGTTTTAAATATGTAGATGCTCCCGTATTCGGTGTGTAGACATTTATAATTGTCTGGTCTTCATGATGGATAAACCCTGTAATTATTATATAGTACCCTTCTTCGTCTCTTGTGATTGTCTTTAATTCAAAGTCCAGTGTGTCTGATATAAGTATACCTACCCCGGCTTTCTTTTTATTTCCCGTAGCATGATATCTATTTCTCTATCCCCTTACTTCTAATCTGAAGGTACCTTCCAGTCTAAAATGGGTTTCTTGTAGACAGCAAATAGATGGATTTTGTTTTTTTATCCATTCTGCTACCCTATGTCTTTGATTGGAGCATTCAGCCTATTTACATTCAGTCTTATTATTGAAATATGTGGGTTTAGAGTCATTGTGTCCTTTGTGGGATTCACACTTGAGGTGATGTCTCTGGTATCTTGCATTCCTTGCAACACCTGCCTCAGAGAGTCCCCCTCAGGATTTCTTGTAGGGGCTGGTTTAGTGGTGACAAATTCTTTCAATTATTGTGTATTTGGGAAGACTTTTATCTCTCCTTCTATTCTGAATGACAAGCTTGCTAGATAGAGGATTCTTGGCTGCATAATTTTTCCTTTCATCACATTGAAGATCTCCTGCCATTCTTTTCTGGCCTGCCACATTTCATTAGATAGGTCTGTCACCACTCTGATAGGTTTCTCTTTGTATGTTAGGGCCCTTTTCTCCCTAGCTGCTTTCAAAATTCTCTCTTTTCCTTATATTTTGCGAGTTTCACTATGATATGTCCTGGAGATGATCGATTCACGTTATGTCTGAGGGGAGTTCTCTGTGCCTCTTGAATTTCAACGTCTACTTCCCTCTCCAGATTGGGGAAGTTCTCTGCTATAATTTGTTCCAGGACTCCTTCAGCACCTTTCCCTCTCTCTTCCTCTTCTGGGATTCCTATGATATGGATATTGTTCCGTTTGATTGTATTGCTGAGCTCTCGAACTCTTCTTTCATGCTCCTGGAGCAGTTTATCTCTTTTTTTCTCAGTTTCTTCTTTGTGTATAATGGTGTCTTCTACATCACTTATTCTCCTTTCTGCCTCTTCAGTCCGTGCATTGGATGCCTCCAGTTTATTATGTATCTCATTTATCCCGTTTTTTAATTCACCATAACTATTTTTAAGCTCCATAATGTTTGTAGCCACAGTTTCTCTGATGTCCTCCATGCTTTTTTCAAGCCCGGCGATTAATTTTATGATTATTTTTCTCAATTTTTGTTCAGTTATGTTGCTTACATTTGTTTTGAGCAGTTCTCTAGCTGTCATTTATTCCTGGAGTTTCTTTGGCGGACAGTTCTTCCGTATCGTCATTTAGGTTAGCTTTCTATCTCTTGTTAATTTTAAAAGCTTGTTGTAAACACGTACCCTGCGAGTTCTGCTGTATTAGCGAGCTTTATTTTGAGTGTTCTGGCCTTGTCTGTTCAGGAAGTGTTCTTTGGATGGTGTCTCTTGGTTTCTTTTGTGGAGCATTTGGTTATTTGGTTCCCTACTGGTAGTGGTATTTGGGACTCTCCACCATTTGTAGTTTGGCTTGTTTCTTGAGGCAGCCTTATGAGGTATCCTTCCCAGTGTACTCTGTCTCTTTCTCTTCCCAAACTCCTGTGGCTCAGTGTCCTATGACTTCAGACCTTCTCTTTGAGTGATGGGTGATGGCAAAATGTACGGAGCTCCTTACTTCTGCATCATCTGGTCTACTCTGGTTATGGGTGAAGTTCATCAGTGCTTGAATAATGAAATAGAGTATAGTATAGGCAAAACACTATGAAATATATAAAGCCACTAATTTACAATTTGGTATTTGGTATTTGGTACTGCTGACTACAGT
Source organism: Hyaena hyaena (assembly GCF_003009895.1). Classification (NCBI taxonomy): domain Eukaryota; kingdom Metazoa; phylum Chordata; class Mammalia; order Carnivora; family Hyaenidae; genus Hyaena; species Hyaena hyaena. The sequence continues at coordinate 92,526 of NW_024082163.1, forward strand.
AACATAATAAATACTTAGATATTATTTAATGAACTCTCTTCTTTATTTGGCTATATTTGAGACTTTGTAAAGTATCCCCCATTTTACTAATATTGTTGTTTTCTTGTTATTATTTATTGGTTTACCATCTACCAGTTGTCTTTATTCCATTTTTAACTGAACGTGTCTCTACTTATTTAACCTCAACTCTTTTATGGTGTTTGGCATTCTATTCATTTTAATGTCATTTGAAAGCTAGTGAGCATATTCCCAATTTTTTGTTTTGAATATTTTGCTAAATATATAAACTCCTCTCATTTCCAGTAAAGACATCTGTAAAATACCATCCTATATGCCGATTCCACCCTTGTTATTCCCAGCAATTAATATATCCCGCAAACAAGGTCAGGGAGTATATCTGCTTATCATGTTGAAGACTTGTATTTAAAGTCCAACAAAGCCCAAAGGACTGACATTGTTGAATATGTTGGAAATTAAAAACTTGCCTCTTTATTTAGCCTGTGTGGTTTTGGGAGGGAAGGGTGGGGACAAAATAATAAGGACTAGCAGTTGAAGGAAGTTTAGTGTTCTCAATTTTAATTCCCACTCTAATAAGTGTGAAAAAGACAATATTCTTGGTAGAGGAGATATGACAATAACTTTTTTCTTCCTTAAATAGTTTATTGTCAAGTTGGTTTACATATAACACCCAGTGCTCACCCCAACAAGTGCCCTCCTCTATGCCTATCACCCCCCTTCTCCTCTCCTCCATCCCCAACAGCCGAGAAGAAAGAGAAAAATAGTTGGGGAGAGGGTGGGAAGCAAACCATGAGAGACTCTTGAATGCTGAGGACAATAAACTTTTAGGGAGACGCCAGAGGAAATTTAGAGTGAATTAAATCATTACATCATTCAGTAAACATTTAATAGTTTACCATGTGACATGAATTCTAATAGGCCCTGTTGATGTGAAAATGTGTAAATATACATATTATTTGTGTGTATATGTCTGTGTTTGTATATAGTTTCCAAATTACACTAAATCTATAGTGAGTGCTAATCAACAGCAAATATGAAAATTCAGTAATTATTTGCATTATCAAATGAATGCATTGATATTATTACTGCCTTATCCTCCCATTTGGACAATGGGAATTTAACAATATCTGTTTAGTAACTAAATTATATCTCTATCCTGACAGATAATATCAGGAAGTAAGAGATTTAATAGATATTCTAATGTGACACTATTAATCTTATTTTGATTGAAACAGGGTGTGGACAGCCAAACTGATGGGTGCTTATGGTGAGACCATTGCAAAAAAAGTGATAAAAAGGCTTCATATTGAGTCATGCCTGGGACAAGAATTATGACCATCCTTAAAGTTATAATTTAGGAAATACTTTGTTTATTGTGCCTCTTTTAGCACAGTGTGGATTATGAACCTATGTATTTAAGCATTTTTAGTATCTGTATCTTTTGATTTACATAATTCTTGTCATTTTCAATGATTTTCTTGCCTAAATAACATATGATAGAGTTTCACCATAGGTAGAACATTTATCTTTTATTTTAGGTAATGTCTTTTCCAAAACAGAAGTTGTACAGCCAGTGATATATCTTATAATGCCATCAGATTCTTGAAGACAAATATTATACAGCATATTTATTGTATAAGTTAATTTCAGGGCATTTTTGTTAGATATAAAATATAAAGAGGAAATAAAATGAAAATACAGTGTGGAAGGATGTTATGCTTAATTTAAAGTACACATGACATGTCAAAATACAAGATGTTTTCAATGATATGATTTAGTCATTAGTGTAACCCTTTATTATTATGTAAAATAAGTATTTGAATTAAACCAAATCATTATGTAAAAACTCAGTAAGCTTTACCGAGCCTTAATTTGTAGGATCTCTCTACATTATTATCATTATTATTTTACTAAACCATAAGCTGAGTCAGTTTTTTAAATCTCATGATGTGGGTATAACTGGAATTGAATTTATAGATATTTTTATAACCATTGAACCAGAAAAAAACTAGTATATAAAAATATTCTCTAAACAGAACAGATATCTTTTTCAGTTCACACATTCCTAGCATGAAATATTTTATACTTCCTCTATCCTTAAAATATGTTTTAAAATAAATTTAGAACACTGAAAACATTGTGAGTTTTTCCACTTTAATATTTTATTTACAGTGAATATTTGAGAGACATTTTTTCCTCTTTACTTCTTATTTACAATAGCTTTTAATTCACTAGGCACTTTTTTTTCCAAATTTTTATTTCAATTCCAATTAGTTAATATACAGTGTAACATTAGTTTCAGGTGTGAAATCTAGTGATCCATCACACCAACTTTTCATCACAAGTGTCTTCCTATCACCCATTTAACTGGTCACCCTGACCACTCCCCCTCCAGTAATCCTCAGTTTGTTCTCTATATTTAAGAGTCTGTTTTCTGCTTTGCCTCTCTTTCCCCCCCCCATGTTCATCTGTTTTCTTTTTTAAGTTCCACATATGAGTGAAATAATAAGGTATTTGTCTTTCTCTGACTGACTCATTTCACTTAGCATAATACTCTTTAGCTCCGTCCACATCATTGCAAATGGCAAGCTTTTATTATTTTTGATGGCTGAGTAATATTTCAGTGTGTGTGTGTGTGTGTGTGTGTGTGTGTCTTCTTTTGGCTCTTTTAATAATTTGGCCATTGTAGATAAGGCATGTATCTCTTCGAATCACTATTTTTGTATCCTTTGGGTAAATACCTACTAATACAATTGCTGTATCATAGGGTAGTTCTATTTTTAACTTTTCGAGGATCATCTGTACTATTTTCCAGAGTGGCTGCACCAGTTTTCATTCCCACCAACCATGCAAGATTGTTCCCTTTTCTTGGCATCTTTTCCAACACCTGTTGTTTCTTGTGTGGTTAATTTTAGTTGTTAATTTTAGGTGTAAAGTGGTATCTTATTGTAGTTTTTATTTGTATTTCCATGATGGTGAGTGATGTTGAGCATTGTTTCATGTGTCTGTTGGCCATCTGGATTTCTTCTTGGGAAAAAATGTCTATTCATATCTTCTCCCCATTTCTTAACTGGATTATTTGATTTTGGGGTGTTGAGTTTGCCAAGTCATTTATAGGTTTTGTATACTAACCCTTTGTCAGGTGTGTCATTTGCAAATGTCTTCTCCCATTTTGAATGTTGCCTTTTAGTTTTGTTGACTGTTTCCTTCACTATGCAGAAGTTTTTTATCCTGATGAAGTCCCAATAGTTTATTTTTGCTTTTGTTTCCCTTGCCTCAGGAGACATATCTAGTAACAAGTTGCTATGGCCGATGCCAAAGAAGTTGCTGCCCGTTTTCTCCTCTAGGATTCTATGGTTTTAATTAATATTTTGAATAATGAGTAACTTAGAGTTGGTTGATCTATATGTGGTAAAATGTCAGTCTTGTTACTTGGATTATGGCAGTTTAATTCATTAACAGGACTTGAATTCCCTTTGGTTTGAATTCTGCTATGCTTTTTCACTGAAGTAACATTTTCCTTTCTTTAAGAATTAGGGATTTACCACAGTAAACAAGGAAATGAAAAACTTTGATAATCATTCAATAAGACATTATTCAATATTAGGACTGTATGCCTCTGGAAATTTTTAAACAACCAAAAAAAGTTACTGGGGGTATGGAATTTAACATTTTTTTTTTCTGGAAGGAGGAAAAATGTATCTTTCTTGAAGAGAAAATTTGGCAGGTATATTGCATTACTTTTTATTTAGGGAAAGATATAATTTTTAATTATAAATAGCAGTTATGATTTAAGACCTGTGTCCTGTAAGGCAAAAGCATTATAGGGGTAAATGATAACTAGCTGTTCCTATACAGTAACTTTATGTTGTATGTATCCATACTACTCTGCATATTTAGAATAAAATATTTTAGATGTTAATCAGTTTAATTGTTGTAATGAATAATTATTCTGGAAATATGTCTGTATAATTTTTCTTTCTTTTTTTAAAATTTTTAATGTTTTTTAAATTTATTTTTGAGAGAGAGATAGAGACAGCCTGAGCAGGGGAGATTCAGAGAGAGAGGGAGTCACAGAATCCAAAGACAGGCTCCAAGCTCTGAGCTAGCTGTCAGCACAAAGCCTGACGTGGGGCTCGAACCGACGAACCACGAGATCATGACCTGAGCCGAAGTCGGATGCTTAATCAACTGAGCCACCCAGGCGCCCCTATATAATTTTTTTTCTGACTATAATACAACTACAGTTAACTTCTTGATCATAATTAAAACCCATATAGGTTTAATAGGGTTAAGAAGGAGAAGCTTTGAAGAAGGCTTCAAAAACTAACATTGAATGTTGGAGCATTGAACTCATTGAGTATCAATTGTTTTGCTAAAATTGCTAACTGAAACTGACAACCTGTGAGAGATTCTTTTGTTCAGAACCAAACTCAAATTGTTTTTCTCAGGTTTAAATTTTAGCCAGGAGAGTAACATTATACTTGCACACTGAATATTTTGTTTTATAGCACTATTTACTCTCATTCCAGATAGTAAAAATTCTATATTTTAAAAGGTTTAATATTAAATTTATATGTCAAAAGTAATATAAACTATTACTATTATCTGTTAGGAGGAAATCAGGATTTTGCTAGTTGAAATAAAAGGCAAATACTATTTTCTTATAAAATAAATCCGCTGTTGTTGCTATCTTAATATTCTAGCTAATGTTCAGCAACAAGTTAGTACCTAAAAGATTTTAAGATTGGCTAGTGGTCAATATTTGACACATATGAAAATACAGTTTATTTTATTTTATGTTTTTTTCTTATTTTTAAGAACACACTTTATTTTGAATTAAAGATGAATTCAAAATTATAATGTTAATAGTATTGAATAATTTCTTTTTTCGCTATTTTATTTTATTTTATTTTATAGTTTATTGTCAAGTTGGTCTCCATATAACACCGAGCATTCATCCCAACAAGTGCCCTCCTCCATGCCCATCACCCCCCTTCCCTTATCCCCCACTCCCATCATCCCTCAGTTTGTTCTCAGCTTTCAAGAGTCTCTCATGGTTTGCCTCCCTCCCTCTCTGCAACTATTTTTTCCATTTCTCCTCCCCCATGGCCCTCCATTAAGTTCCTCCTAATCCACTTATACATGAAAACATATGGTATCTGTCCTTCTCTGCCTGACTTTTTCGCTCAGCATAACATCCTCAAGTTCCATCCATGTTGCTACAAATGGCCAGATTTCATTCTTTCTCATTGCCATGTAGTATACCATTGTATAGATAAACCACATCTTCTTGATCCATTCATCAGTTGATGGACACTTAGGCTCTTTTCATGATTTGGCCATTGAGAGTGCTGCTATGAACATTGGGGTACCTGTGCCCCTATGCATCAGCACTACTGTATTCCTTGGGTAAATTCCTAGGAGTGCTATTGCTGAGTCATAGGGGAGTTCTATTGTTAATGTTTTGAGGAATCTCTATACTGTAAAAACACAGTTTATACTAAACTATCTGTATACCATGAAAAATAGTAGATAAGTAGAAATACAATATTTATCTTCCATATTCTTTTTTTTTTAAATGTTTTTATTTATTTCTAGGAGAGAGAGAGAGACAGCATGAGCAGGGGAGGGTCAGAGAGAGAGGGAGTCACAGACTGAAACAGGCTCCAGGCTCTGAGCTGGCAGTCAACACAGAGCCCGACGCGGGGCTTGAACCCACGAACCGCGAGATCATGACCTAAGCGAAAGTCGGACGCTTAACCGACTAAGCCACCCAGGCGCCCCTATCTTCCATATTCTTATTTTTTTTGTATTTGAACATTAGCGAGATTCTCAAGTTAGTTTTTATTGTATTTTTTTTTTCCTAGCAACACACATACTAAAATTGGAATGACACAAGAGACTTGCAAGGACCCTCTACAAGGCATTTACACTTATAAAACCATCTTCATATTTATCTTACTCATTTTTATTTTTTTATTTTTTGAGATGGTTTTTTTTAAATTTATCACTGAGAGAGAGATAGAGACAGCGTGAGCAGGGGACAGTCAGGGAGAGAGAGACACACACAGAATCTGAAGACAGGCTTCAGGCTCTGAGTTAGCTGTCAGCACAGAGCCCGACGCAGGGCTCAAACCCATGAACCATGAGATCATGACCTGAGCCGAAGTCAGAGGCTTAACCGACTGAGCCACCTAGGCACCCCTATCTCATTCATTTTTAAAGATGAAATCAAATGCCACCTCTTTTGATCTCCTCAGGTTGAAATTTATTTCTATGTTTTGTGCTCCAAATGTATTGTTTACATCAGTATTTTAGTCATTAGTGTATGTGTATACGTTTCTTATGTCTACGTATAATGTATCTTTATATTTCTCACAACATTTAATACAATCCCTTATAATAGAAGGCACTCAAAACGTCTTTATGGATTTGAATTTCTATGAGTCATTTGTTATTATTACTGCAGTATATATTCACACTAATACACAGGCATATAAATTATATAAAATAAATGTGAGAAGAAGAACATTTAAGTTTCCCAGTTGCTATAAACTTTGGGAATTTTCTAGATGTCCAACTGATAAAGAAATTGGTGACAGTTTAGAAATAGAGGGGAAAGGATTGTGTATGAAGGGATAAATGTCCCTATTTCAAGTGTCACTTTTTACAGCCACTGGTTATTTGAAATTCTAAAACAAATATATTAAACATTAAGATATACACTCATGCAAAATTCTGTGGCAGTTGTTTATCTATGCTGGAAATAGTTTATCTTCTTAGGTCATTTAGATTGCTTTCTTCTTTTTCCTATATGTGTTGCCTTATAAGCATACCATTTTCCTTTTGGGACAACTGTAGTGAACTCTTTTTTTCAGTATGTATAAAAAGTTAAAGGTATTTCCTAACAGCTTATAGCTCATGGAGAAAATGAATCTTTGCATCTGTTTGGTTGTAGACATGATACTATTAAAGACTTGTCATTTTCTTCCCAAAAATAGTCTAGGAAAAACTGCGATCTGGAAATGTTAGGGGCATTTTATTTGCTACAACTTAAAGCTTTCTGGGAAAGCCACTGAACTTTGATATTTTCGCCTCCCTCTGCCTTATATATGTATATATGTATTGTGTATGTATGTATATACACACACAAGTATATATATTTTAACGTTTATCTTTACCTTATTCAAATATGCCATGCTAAATAAATGGTTACCATCTATAAACTTGAAAAGAATATTTCATTTTTTAAAAATGTTTTATTTATTTCTGAGAGAGAGACAGTATGAGCAGGGATGGGTCAGAGAGAGAGGGAGATAGAGAATCTGAAACAGGCTCTAGGCTGTAAGCTAGTTGTCAGCATAGAGCCTGACGAGGGGCTTGAACCCATGAACCGTGAGATCATGACCTGAGCTGAATTCGGACGCTTAACCGACTGAGCCACCCAGGCGCCCCTGAAGAGAATATTTCTAACTTAACTGTTTTGTCTGACTATACCTAAACTCAGCAATGATTCTGTATCTTTGCTGTAATTTTAAAACTTGTCATGAATGCAAGAAAGGCTGTTGAATTGCTACCTCTATGTAGTTGCACTAGGATTAAGTAAAATGAACATCTCTTTCAAACAAATTTAGCTCAGTAGAATCCATTAAATTATAGTCACAGTTTTCTTTTTTTTTTAATATATTTTTTTAATGTTTTATTTATTTCTAGGAGAGAGAGAGAGAGACAGCGTGAGCAGGGGAGGGTCAGAGAGAGAGGGAGTCACAGACTGAAACAGGCTCCAGGCTCTGAGCTGGCAGTCAGCACAGAGCCCGACGCGGGGCTCGAACCCACGAACCGTGAGATCATGACCTAAGCGAAAGTCGGACGCTTAACCGACTAAGCCACCCAGGTGCCCCTATAGTCACAGTTTTCTAAGTTTGCTTGGAACTCTGTGGATGTGAAAATGAAAGGCCATATGGAAATGGCTTTCTGTAAGGTAACAGTTGGTATGGTTTTGTAGGTTGCATGTGCCTGTTGGCACTGTTGGCAGTTCAGCACCCTGGGAAAGGCATTGCTTTCAAACATGAGTAATTGATGAATTGTATGTAATATGCAAATGTGAATGCATAAATCTCCTGAATGACAGCTTAATTTATGTGAGCTTTTAAGAATGTGAGATTAAATTTTAATTAAATATCCTCAAAGGCACCCTGACTTTTCAGTTTTTCGGCTGCTATCGTCAGAAAGAAGTGGGGGGAGGTTTAAATCATAATTTTATGCACATTATGCACATTTTTTCATTCAGTGGTCATTGTTTAATATAAAAATCAAGGTATTTAAAGAAGAAAGGCATTTATCTTTAATTATAAAGCCACTGCTGTTATATTACAATGTCTGCAGTTTGTCATATATGATACAGAAAAAATATGTGGTTTGAAAATTAATGTCTTATACTTCATATATGATTCTTAAATTATTTCAGATACTACCATATATTTTAATATGCCAAGTTGAATAGTGGTAACTACAAATGACATTTCTTAGTACATGTTGTTTTGACGTTAATATTGTATTTGACAGTCTACATATTATTACCTTCAAAATGGCTAACATAAAGAGTTGATGGAGATAGAGCTGTTAATCCCTATTTGCTCTTAAATATATAGTGTGTATAGATGTAGCTGTATATGTGTGTAGTTTTAACCTCTGATAATAGTATTTTGAACCTTATGTGATATTCAGATTAGAATAAAAAGAAATTAATAAAAATCTTTGAAGTTTATGAGCACTTTACTTAATCTTTCTATGTGATCATCTATAAATTAATATTAACATCTATTAATTATAGATCTATCTAAAGTATGCTGTAAATACTGTTGTTTTAAAATATATTTCAACTTATTCACACTTTACAGTAAACCACATTGCCCGTAAGTAATAAATATGTAAAAATCTTAACCAGTTATGGGCTTTACCTAGTATTACTTGTTTTTCCCATAAACTTGCTTTCTTATAATTTACATTAAAAGGTTTAGTTTTTTACTACACTAAAAATGGCTACCTATAAGTCTTCACTTGAATATGAATTTTTTCTAATTTATCTTCTATATATCTTTTAATGTATCATTGTAGGGCTTAATTGCATAAACTCTGGAGTCATACTTTATAGATTCTAAATCCTAGCTCTGTCACTATCTGTGGTGTGACCTTGGGAAGATTATTTAAATGTGCCTAAGCATCAGGATTTTTGCCAGAATGAAGATACTTAATATAAAGCACTTAGAAGTGTATCTGGAACTTGGTAGGCCCCATGCAACTTACTGTTATTGTTTATTTCCACTGTTTTCGTTATAACCTCATTTTTACCAGACAGGTTTATCTCTTCTCTGATCCCAAGAAAGCTTAATTCTCATCTCCATGATTTAGTCCAGATTGTGTCTATCATGTGTCTTCTTTCCCAGGTCCCATCCAACCTGAGACGGGTAAGGGCCTCTTTCCTCCATAAAGCCTTCACTGACTCCCTCTGAACCAGTTCCACCTTTCCTTAGTTTTATTTTAGCCTTTGTTGTATAATCATTTCCTTATTTAATTTAATTGTGCTAGGGTTATAGTTGTGAAACTTATAGTCCACTTATTTAGTATTGTTCTTGTAACTTAAAAATTACTTCTAGTGTAAGTCTTAGCTCCTTTTATCTGATTTGCCTTTATCCAAGTTTTGTAAATCATGGAGATAAAAAATGTTTCAAGCCCCACATGAGTTCAGTCCCTTGCTTATTTTGTTCTTTTATGGTTGAGTTTATTTCATCAACTCTGAGGAGGTGCTCTTCTATTTGTTAGAAATTAAGGAAGGAAATGCCATTCATCTTATGCTAGGTTGAGAAATAAATATCTATGATACAGTGGATTTAGAGTCAGACAGATGAAGGCTACCATCTAGATTCATTGACAGGCCTTCAGCAAATAAGCCTATCTAAGGCTTAATTTCTCATCTTAAAGTAGTCATGGGATTATTTAGAAAATTAGATGAAGTTGATGTAAACCCTAGAATAATGCTTGACACATGGTAGGTATTAACTTGCCAGTACTTTCCTTCCTATTAATAATTCAATAACAATAACAAAACTCATATTAATGGGCGATGCAATGGAATAAAGCTCTTCCTTAAACTGAGATCAGATTTTGAGTTTCATAACATTGTCATCTGAAAATATGCATTGTATGATCTCAATATTTTTGTACTTTTTGAGGGTTGATTTGTGTCCGAGTATGTGATCTATTATGTTTGTGACTAATTGATTTATATATTTTGGTTTCTCCACATTTGGAACATATATATTTATAATTATTAGATTTTCTTGGTGGTTAGCTATCTTAATTATGATATAATGCCCTTCTTTATCTCCTATTACAGTCTTTATTTTAAAGTCTAGATCGTCTGATATATGTTTGGCTACTCTGGTTTTCTTTTGTCAACCATTGGCATGGTAGATTGTTCTCCACCCCCTTACTTTCAATCTGAATGTGTCTTTAGGTCTAAAGTGGGTCTCTTGTAAACAGCATATAGATGGATCTTGTTTTCTTATCCATTCTGTTAACCTATATCTTTTGATTGGAGTATTTAGTCCATTGATGTTTAGAATGAGTGCTGAAAGTTATGAATTTATTGCCATTATGTTGCTTGTAGAACTGGAGTTTCTGTTGGTGTTCTCTGGTCCTCTCTAGTCTTTGTTGCTTTCGGTCTTTTTTTTTTTTTTTTTCTTCCCTCAGAGAGTACCCCTTAAAATTTCTTGCAGGACTGGTTTAATGGTCATGAACTCCTTTAATTTTTGTTTGGGAAACTTTTTATCTCTCCTATTTTGAATAACAGCCTTGCTGCATAAAGAATTCGTGGCTGCATAGTTTTCTGATTCAGCATATTGAATATATCCTGCCACTCCTTTCTGGCCTGCCAAGTTTCTGTGGATAGGTCTGTTGCAAACCTGATCTGCCTTCCCTTGTAAGTTAAGGACTTTTTTTTTCCTTTGTAGCTTTCATGATTCTTTCCTTGCCTGAGTATTTTGTGAATTTGACTATGATCTGCCTTGTTGATGGTCAGTTTTTGTTGAATCTAATGGGAGTCCTCTGTGCTTCCTGGATTTTGATGCCTATGTCTTTCTCAGGTTAGGAACGTTATCCAGAATGATTTGCTCACATAACCCTTCTACCCCTTTTTCTCTCTCTTCATCCTCTAGGACTCCTGTGATTCCAATGTTGTTCCTTTTTAATGAGTCACTGATTTTTCTAATTCTTAAATCATGTTCTTTAGCCTTGGCCTCCCTCTTTTATTCTGCTTAGTTAATCTCCATAAGTTTGTCCTCTATATCACAGATTCACTGCTCTGCCTCATCCATCCTTGCCACAGTGGCATCAATTTGACATTTCAGCTCAGTTACAACAATTTTTTAAATTTCATACTGACTGGGCAAAGGACAAATATATGTTTGCACGTATAGGAGGATCAGGAGGAACTTAACTGAGGAACAAGGGGGAGAAGAAGGGGGGAAATGGTGGGGGAAAGGGAGAGAGGCAAACCATGAGAGACTCTTGAATGTTGACAAAAACTGAGGACTAATGGATGTGGGGGGGGAGGGGGTGATAGGCATGGAGGAGGGCACTTGTGGGGATGAGCACTGGGTGTTATGTGGAAACTAATTTGACAATAAAATATTTGTAAAAAAAAAAATACATACTGACTGGCTTTTACATTTATCTGCACAGAAAGGGATTCTAATCTATTTTCAGCTCCAGCTAGTATTATTATTATCATTGTGATTCTAAATTCTGGTTCAGACATCTTGCTTGTCTTTGTCTCGATTATTTCCCTGGCTGTTGTTTTTTCCTGGTCTTCCTTTTTGGGTGAATTCCTTTATTTCATCATTTTGAAGGAAGAAAAGGAATTAATAAGGTAAAAAATTAAAATTAAAAAATTAAAAACAACACAGACACACACGCACAAATCAAATAAATGATGCTAGATCCTAGGTGTGTTTTCATCTGGTTGTTGAAAAGAGCTTGATAGATTAGAGAAAAAAGGTGGGGGAAGGGAGGAAAACGTTTGAAAAGCTGAGAAAATGAATACAATGAAGTAGAATAAAATGAAATGATGGAAGCAAAATAGAATTTGAAAATTTTTCAAAGAAGTAAAGAATATAGTAGAAGAAATAAAATATTTTTAATAAAAATTGAAAATAGATATAAATTTTCCCTCTTTCTGTAGTCAAGAAAAATAAATGAATGAAAAAACAAAAAAAAAAATTTGAATAGATGGACCAGTGAGCAGACTGAAATACAATTGAAATTACTTAGGTTTTCCCTAGAAGTCAAACTACGAAGCACTTTATAGCTTGTAAACTAAGCAGGTGGAGAGACTTGTGTTCCTGAAGAGCAAGATTGGTCCAGTTGTATGGAGCTTAGTGTAATGGCTCCGTTCTCCACTAGATGGCACTGGTTAGCTTACTGGGGTGTAAGCTTACTGGGCACTGGCATTAGTAGGTGCATATGGGCATGCATGGGAGGGGTGAAAATGGCGTCACCCAACTACCCAGTTTCTAGTATTAGAACTCTGTCCTCCCTGATCAGCCATCTCAGACCCATCCTTTGTCTCCACCTACCATCCACTCCCTGCTTTTACACTGTCCATGACCAACCTGTCAGGTTGCCAGGTGGCACCTCCCCCTGAGTTTTATCTCAGATGCGGCTGTTTCCCAACCCCTCACTTCTGAGGGACTGTGGCTTTGACCCATTCTGGGGGATGGTCTCATGGAGCAATGGTAGGCTGTCACCCACACCCAGGAATGTTTGTGGGACCGTGTTACTGCTGATGCCCAGAGAGTGCAGCTGGGTGCAAGCTCGCTCCAGAAAAAGTTAACAGGATTATGTAGCAGCAGCGTTTCAGGGATTGTAGAAATTTACAACACACATCTGGCACCAGGCTTCACCCTTAACGTCCTTGTTTCAGCACCAGTGAATGTGGTTTTTCTCTGGGAGTCTGCTGGGACCTTTGCCTGTGGGGTGGCCACACAGCCTCTACCAAATGTCTTCCCATCAGGGGTACTACCTCTTCCTTCATGGCCTGAGGACCCTCAGACCTCACTCTCTGCTCCTGCGGATTCGCCCTTCCCACCAGAGCACCACCAAGTATCGAGCTGCAGAGTTTCAGGCCCTGCACTTCCCCTGTTTATAGAGTCTTAATGGAATTTAAGCCCTCTCCTTTCTCCCCTTTTTTCAGTGTCTGCGGATGTTTCCACTTTTCCACTTTCTCTCCAGCTGCTTTCGGAGGGGGTGCTTTTACCATACTCTCCCCCTATCTCTGTCAGCTCTCTGCAAGCAAAACCAGCTCCCTGCCCTCCACAACTTCTCTCTCCCCCAGTTAACCTCTCTGATGCATGTACTTGCTGTGTTCTGTGGTTCAGGTTGTTTAGATTGTTGTGTTAATCCTCAAATCTGTTTTCTAGGTGTGCAAGATGGTTTAGTGTTGATCTTGCTGTATTTCATGGATGTGAGACACACACAAAAATTACATGTTGTTTTGCCTTCTTGGCCCCTCCCCCTAACTGAGATCTGAAATGGAAGGAATGTAAAGAGTTTGTCTTGGAGAAGTGTGGGACTAAATTTTCTAATTTTTTCTCTGTAGGGAACAGAATGTATGGATACTTAATTTTAATGGGTACTTTTTAACTTGAAGTATAATTAATGGAGTGTTACATTTGTTTCAAGCATACACTGTAATGATTCAACAATTTATATATTTCTCAGTACTCATCAAGATATGTACAGTCTTAATGCTCTTTATTTACTCTACCCACACCCTCCCACCTCTCCTCTCGCAACCACCCGTTCATTCTCTATATTTAAAAGGTTGGTTTATTTGTTTGTCTTCTTTTTTTTATTTATACATTTTTAAATTCTTAATTGCCACATATGAGTAAGATTATATGTTACTTGTCTCTAACCAACTTATTTTACTTAGCATTATATCCTATTGGCCCATCCATGTTGTAGCAAATGACAAGATTTCATTCTTCAATATGACTGAGGAATACTTCATTAACATAAGCAACTCCTTTCTCCAATCATCTATTGATGGACACTTGGGTTGCTTCCATATCTTTTTTGGTAATTTATTATTTAAATGTCTTTTCATTAACTTACAGTGTAATATTATTTTAAGGTGTATGATGCAGTGATAACACCCTTCCATACAACACCTGGTGTTTATCACAAGTATACTCCTAAATACCCATCACCTATCTAAACAATGCCCCCACCCACTTCTCACCTAGGAAACCTCAGGTCTTTTCTTTTCTTTTTTTAAAAATTTTAAATGTTTTTTTATTTATTTATGAGAGAGATAGAGAGAGACAGCATGAGCAGGGGAGGGTCAGAGAGAGAGGGAGATACAGAATCTGAAACAGACTCCAGGATCTGAGCTAGCTGTCAGCACAGAGCCCGATGCGGGGCTCGAACCCACGAACTGTGAGATCATGACTTGAGCCAAAGTCGGGCACTTAACCGACTGAGCCACCCAGGCACCCCAACCTCAGATTTTTTCTATATAATTAGGAACCTGTTTCTTATTTTTTCTCTTTCTCTTATTTTTCTTCCATTTGCTTGTTTCTTTTGTTTTATAAACTCCATATATGAATGAAATCATACGGCATTTGTTTCTCTGGCTGACTTATTTTACTTAGCATTATCCTCTCTAGTTCCATCCATGTTGCTGTAAATGGAAAGATTTGATTTTTTATGGGAAATAATATTCCATAGTATATATACATACTACATAGTCTTTATCCATTCATCAATCAATGTACATGTGGGCTGTTTCCATAATTTAGCTAATGTAGGTAATGCTGCAATACATTCTGTCGTGCATATATCCCTTTTTGTATTTGTGTATTCTTTGGGTAAATACCTGGAAGGGCAATTGGTGAATCACAGGGCAGTCCCTTTTTTAACTTTTTTGAGGAGCTTCCATACTGTTTTCCAGAGTGGCTAAACCAGTTTGCATTCCCAATACAAGTGCAAGAGTGTTCCCCTTTCTCCACATCTTCATTAGCACTTGTTCCTTTTTGCTTGCTGTTGTTTCCAGCTTTCATTTAAATTCTAGTTGAACAAACAGTGCAACATTGATTTCAGTAGTAGAACTTAGTGATTTATTACTTATATATAACATCTAGTCCTCATTCCAATAAGTGCCCTTCTTAATACTCATCACCCATTTAGCCCATGCCCACCTCCCTTTCAGCAACCCTCAGTTTGTTCTCTATAGTTAAGCATACTTATGGCTTGTCTTCCTTTCTTTGACTTCTCCCCCTTAATATGTTTTGTTTCTTAAATTCTGCAATGAGTGAAAACATATGGTATTTCTTTTTCTCTAACTGATTTGTTTCTCTTAAGAAAATACACTACCTCCATCCATGTCATTGCAATGGCAAGCTTTCTTTTTAATAGCTAAGTAATATCTCACAACAATATACCACAACTTCCTTATCTATTCATCAGTCAATGGACATTTCAGATCTTTCCATAATTTGATTATAATAGATAATTCTGCTATAAACATTAGCGTTCATGTGCCCCTTTGAATCAGTATTTTCGTATCCTTTGGGTAAATACCTAGTGGTGTAATTGTTAGGTCCTTTTTTTTTTTTTTTTTTGTAATTGTTAGGTCCTAAGGTAGTTCCATTTTTAACTTTTTGAGGAACCTCCATACTGTTTTCCAAAGTGGCTACACCAGTTTGCATTTCCACTTAGAGTGTAAGAAGGTTCCCCTTTCTCCACATCCTCGTCAAATCTATTGTTTCCTATATTATTAATTTTAGCCATAAGTATAAAGTGATATTTTAGTTTTTAGTTGTATTTTCCTGATGATGAGTGATGCTGAGCATATTTTCATGTGTCTTTTGGCCATCAGGACGTTTATTGGGAAAAAGTTATTTTCATATCTTCTGCCCGTTAAAAAAATCATGTTTATTTATCTATTTTGAGAGGAAGAGAGAAGGAGAAAGTGAGAGATAGCAAGCAGGGAGGGGAAGAGAGAGAGGGAGAGAGAGAATCCCAAGTCGATTCCACACTATCAGCGCAGAGCACAATTAAAGGCTTGACTTCATGTACCAAGAGATCATGACCTGACCCAATATCAAGAGTAAGACACTTAACCAAATGAGCTACCCAGGTGCCCCTATCTTCTGTCCATTTTTAATTGGGTTATTCATTTTTAGGGTGTTGAGTTTTATAAGTTCTTCATATATTTTGGATATTTACCCTTTATCAGAAATGTTATTTGCAAATATCTTCTCCCATTCCATAGGTTACTTTTTAGTTTTGTTGATTGTTTTCTTCATTGTCCAGAAGCTTTTTATTTTGATGAAGTCTGAAAAGTTTATTTTTATTTTTGTTTCCCTTCCCTCAGGAGACATATCTACTAAGAATTTGGTATGGCCAATATCAAAGAGGTTGCTGCCTGTATTCTCCTCTATGATTTTACTGGATTCAGGAATCACACTTAGTCTTTAATATGTTTCGAATTTATTTTTGTGTTTGGTACAAAAAAGTGGTTCAGTTTCATTTTTTTGCATGATGCTGTGCAGTTTTGCTAAAGAGATTCTTTTTTCAATTGAGTATTCTTTCCTGTTTTGTTGAGATTCATTGACCATAGAATTGTAGATTTTTTTCAGTTTTCTATTCTGTTCTATTAATTTGTGTGTTTATTTGTGTGTCAGAACCATAATCTTTGGATCACCACAGCTTTGTAATATAGTTTGAAGTTGGAATTGTGAGGCCTTCAACTTTGCTTTTCTTTTTCAATTTTGCTTTTGCTCTTCAGGGTCTTTCGTGGTTTCATACAAATTTTAAGGTTATTTGTTCTAGCTCTGTGAAAAGTGCTTGTGGTGCCTTGATAAAGATTGCATTTAATGTGTAGATTGTTTTGGGGATAGTATAGATGTTTTAACGATACATGGTTTTCTAATTCATGTGTATGAAATGACTTCCCATTTCTTTGTGTCCTCTTCAGTTAGTTTCATCAGTGTTTTATAGTCTTCAGAATATAGATCTTTCACCTCTTTGGTAAGGTTTATTTCTAGGTATCTTAAGGTTTTTGGTGCAATTGGAAATCAAGAGATTCCTTGATTTCTCTTTCTGCTGTTTCATTACTGGTGTATAGAAAAGCTACTGATGTCTGTACATTGATTTTGTATCCTGAAATTTTAATGAATTTGTGCATCAGTTCTAGTAATTTTTTGCTAGATTTCTTTTTTAATATAGAGTATCATGTCACCCACAAATAGTGAACATTTGACTTCCTCCTTGCTGACTTGGATGACTTGTATTTATGTATTTAATTTTACTGTCTGATAGCCGAGGATAGGACTTCTAGTACTTTGCGGGGCGCCTGGGTGGCTCAGTTGGTTAAGCGTCCGACTTCGGCTCGGGTCATGGTCTCACGGTTCGTGGGTTCAAACCCCGCGTTGGGCTCTGTGCTGACAGCTCAGAACCTGGAGCCTGCTTCACATTCTGTGTCTCCCTCTCTCTCTGACCCTCCCCTGCTCACACTGCCTCTCTCTCTCTCAGAAATAAATAGTAAACAAAAAAATTTAAAAAAAAGGACTTCTAGTACTTTGCTGAATAACATTAGTGTGAGTGGACATCCCTGTCTTGTTCCTGACCTTGGAGGAAAAGCTCTCAGGTTCTCCCTATTGAGGATTATATTAACTGTGGGTCCTTCATATTAGGCCTTTATGATATTGAGGTATGTTCCCTCTTTCCCTAATTTGTTGAGGGTTTTTATCAAGAAGGGATACTGTGCTGTGTGAAATGCTATTTCTGTATCTATTGAGAGGATCATATGGCTCTTATCATTTCTTTCATCAATGTTGTGTATCATTTTGATTGATTTACAAATATTGAACCACTCTTGCAGGCCAAGAATAAATCCCATTTGATTAAAGTTACTGATTCTTTTAATGTACTGTTTGATTTGAATTTACTAGTATTTTGCTGAGAAATTTTGTATCCATGTTCATTAAGGATATTGACTTTTCATTCTCTGTTTTAGTGTGGTTTTTGTTTGGTTTTGACATCAAGGTATTGCTGGCCTCATGGAATGAATTTTTGGAATAGTTTGAGAAGGATAGGTATTAACTTTTCTTTAAATGTTTGTTACAATTCCCCTGGGAAGCCATCTGGTCTTGGACTTTTGTTTCTTGAGAGATTTTTGATTACTGATGTAAATTCTTTGCTTGTTATTGTTCTCTTTAGGTTTTTTATTTCTTCATGTTTCAGTTTTGGTAGTTTATATGTTTCTAGGATTTTTCCCAATTCTTCCATATCACCCAATTTGTTGGCATATAATATTTCATAATACTCTCTTATCATTGTTTATATTTCTATAGTGTTGGTTGTGATATCTTCTCTCTCATTTGTGATTTTATTAATGGGTTAATAAATTTTACTAATTCTTTAGAAGAATAAGTTCCTGTTTTCATATATATGTTCTATTGTTTTTGTTTGTATGTTAGTTTACTTCTGTATCATTTTTTTCTGCTCTAACCTTTATTATTTCCGTTGTGCTGGCATTAGGCTTCATTTGCTGTTCTTTTTTTAGTTCCTTCAGGTGTAACATTAAGTTGCCTATTGGAGCTTTTTCTTGCTTCTTGAGTTAGACCTGTACTGATACATACTTCCCTTTAATTACTGAATTTGCTACATCCCAAATGTTTCAAATTATCATGTTTTCATTTTCATTTTTCCATGCATTTTTTATTTCTTCTTTAATTTCTTGGTTGACTCATTCATTGTTTAATAAGATGTTCTTTAACCTCAATGTATATGTAGTCTTTCCAAATTTTTTCCTGTAATTGATTTCAAATTTCATGGTGTTGTGGTCAGAAAATATATATGGTATGATTTTAATCTATTTGTACCTGCTGAAGCCTGATTTGTCACCTAGTATGTGTTCTATACTGGAGAATGTACCATTTGCACTTGAAAATAAAGTGTATTCTGCTGTTTTAAGATGAAGTGTTCTGAATATACCTGTTAAGTCCATCTGGTCAAGGGTGTCATTGAAAGTCATTGTTTCTTTGTTGGTTTTCTGTT
Organism: Hyaena hyaena; assembly: GCF_003009895.1. Taxonomy (NCBI): domain Eukaryota; kingdom Metazoa; phylum Chordata; class Mammalia; order Carnivora; family Hyaenidae; genus Hyaena; species Hyaena hyaena. The sequence continues at coordinate 111,672 of NW_024082163.1, forward strand.
TAGATGATCTGACCATTCCTGTAAGTGTGGTATTTAAGTCTCCTACTCTTATGGTATTATTATCAATGAGATCCTTATGTTTGTTATTAATTATTTTATATATTTGAGTATTTCATATAGGGGACACAAATACTTACAATTGTTAGATATTTCTGCTGCATAGGCTGTTTTTTTATGATATAGTACCCTTTTTTATCTTTTAGTACAGTCATTGGTTTAAAATCTAGTTTGTGTTATATAAGTATTGCTGCTACTGCTTTCTTTTGACACCATTTACATGGTAAATTGTTCTCCTTCGCTTCACTTTCAATCTGCAGATATCATTGGGTCGAAAATAAATCTATTGCAGACAGCATATAGATTGATCTTGTTGTTGTTGTTGTTGTTAATCTATTCTGATCCTATATATCTTTTGTTAGAGCATTTAGTCCATTTACATTCAGAGTAATTATTTATAGAAACGAACTTATGGACATTTTATTACTTTTTTGTTTGTTTGATGATTTTCTCTGTTCTTTTCTAATCTTTGTCACTTTTGGTCTTTCCGACTCAAAGTGTCTCCTTCAATATTTCTTGCAAGGCTGTTTTACTGGTCACAAACTCCTTTAGTTTTTCTTTGTTGGGAATATCTATCTCTCCTTCTATTCTGAATGATAGCCTCACTGGATAGAGTATTCTTGGCTTCATATTTTCCCCATTCACCATGCCCTATATATCATACCACTCCCTTCTTTCTTGACAACTTTCTGTGGAGTGATTGGCTGCTAACCTTATTTGTCTTCCCTTGTAAGTTATGGATTTCTTATGTCTTGCTTCTTTTAGCATTTTTTCTTACCTCTTTATTTTGTGTATTTGACTATGATATGTCTTGATACTGGCCTGCTATTCTTGATTTTGATGGGGGATTTCTGAGGCTCCTGGATGGATGTCTGTTTCCTTCCCCAGATTCGGGAAGCTTTTAGCTATAATTTTCTCAAATAAACCTCTTGTTTCTTTCCTCTGCTTTCTTCTTCTGGGACTCCTATGATAAAAAATGTTATTACATTTCAGGAAATCACTGAGTTCCTTAAGTCTACTTTCATGATCTAATATTTTTTGTTCCTTCTTTTCAACTTAATTATCTTCCATAATTCCATCTTCTATATCATTTATTTGTTCATCTGCTTCTTCGTCCTTGTGTTCATTACATCCAGTCAGTTCTGAATCTCGGTTATTGTATTTTTCACTATGGACAGATAGTTGTTTTTGTTGTTGTTTTGTTTTGTTTTTGCTGTTTTATCTCTGTAGTAAGGAACTTTCTGATTTTTTCTTTGCTTTTCTCAAGCCCAGGTAGTATCCTTGTGATTGTTGCTTTAAATTCTGGATAAGGCATATTACCTATCTCTGTTTTGATCAGATACCTGGCTTTGATCTTTTCTTGTTCTTTCTTTAGGGATGAATTTCTCCATCTTGGCAATTTTTTCTAGGTCTCTATCTTATTCTCTGTCTTATGAAAGCCTGTTATATTTCCTGCTCCTGATATTAATGACTTTATGAAGAAGAGGTCATATAATGTAAAGAGCCTGCTGCTTCAGAAAGTGTCTCTTGTACACATTCTGCTGCTGTGTTTTGCCTGCTCTTTCCCTAAGGTAAGTACTCTGCAGTTTCTTTTGTCTACAGTGTGGAGTATTTGGACTTTGGCCAGAGTGTGATAAATTTTAACTAGATGTGCTCTGTCGTGCTTTTAAAAGAGACCTGATGGTAACTCCACTAGAGCTGAAGTTTTGCAACACTCTATAGTCAGTAGATGTGGTGTGTGCTGGAAGGTGTTCTATTCTTCTGCCCCCCCAGACATGGTTTTCAGGCACATTGCCCACAAAAAGCAGCACCTGCACAGTGCAGGGAGGCTGGGCTTGGCATAAACAGTTCAGGTGGCCACTGGTGGTGTTGTCCTACTTATAGAAGTTAGAAAATGCTGAGTGGAGAGAGGAGTTTGTGGCCACTGATGTCTTGGAAGCCCTCCCATAAGAATAATCTCCCCTCACATGTTCCAGGCATTCCTCAGATGGCTGCCTTCACCCTGTCTGCATCTAGGCCTTCTGTTCATCCAGTACCACAGCACTGTGTTTTATCTCAGGCAAGCTGAGTTTTTTAAAATGTTTTATTTATTTTTGAGAAAGAGGGAGAGAGAGAGAGAGAGAGAGAGAGAGAACGTTAGCAGGGGAGGGTCAGAGAGAGAGGGAGACATAGAATCTGAAATAGGCTCCAGGCTCTGAGCTGGCAGTCAGCACAGAGCCCAATGCTGGGCTCGAACCCACTAACTGTGAGATCATGACCTGAGCTGAAGTCAGACGCTTAACCGATTACACCACCCAGGAACCCCCTTGCTGAGTTTTTAAACTCCAAACTTCAGGGATCTGGCATGGAGGGACCCATACTGGTCCTCTGAAGGGAAGTCACACCATTCTGGGAGTGATACAGATTTGTCCCAGAAGGGAAGTTGCAGCACAGCACAGAGACCTGGAATTTGGTGTAAAGTGTAGCAAAGAGTTGTTGTCTGGGTTAGCTGTCCTCAGCAGGTGTCTGTGCCTATGCTGACAGTAAGGGGAGGGCAGGTAAAAGCTCCCACCAGGTCTTTTGTTCGAAGAGATGAAATACCACCCTTACAGACATGTTCCAAGATTGGGGAAAATCTCACTCAGTCTGATCCAAACAATCATCAGGTCATACCATCTGACCCCAAGGTTAGCTGCCCACCTACTCCACAAGAGCACTCACCACCCTCAAGGCTCTACACCAGGCACACAGTAGACTTCTAAAACTCCAGTCTTTGAGCTCTGCTCATTGCAAAAACTCACGATAATCAGCACCTCTCTCAGTCAATGGTTTTGTGGAAGTGTTTTTCTTAAGTAAGCCCTTGTGCACTCTTCTCTCTGTGTCTCTCTCTTGCCTCTCTTAATGATCAGGATTCCCTCCCCTCCACAGCACCTGCAATCCATTTCTCCCCTACATCATGTCTCCATACCTCCTACCTTCCATGATGTGGTCTCTTCCCTCCCTCTAGTTGTGCAGTTTTTTTTTTCTTTCAATCCTTAGATAGATTGATTTCTTGAATATTCAGAATGATTCGCTAGCTAAGTTTGAGGGATGAGATATGCTTAGGATCCTCCTAATTTTCTGCTATCTTAATTAGTCCTTCCATTGTTTGTTTGGTTTTTTTAATGTTTTATTTATTTGTGTGTGTGAGAGAGAGAGAGAACGAGAGAGCGAGAGAGCGAGCATGAGCAGGGGAGGGTCAGAGAGAGAGGGAGACACAGAATCTGAAACAGGATCCAGGTTCTGAGCTAGCTGTCAGCACAGAGCCCGACACAGGGCTCGAACCCATGAACCATGAGATCGTGACCTGAGCCGAAGTCCGACGCTTAACCGACTGAGCCACCCAGGCGCCCCCCAATGTTTGTTCTAAAGTCTACTTTGTCTAACATTAGTATCATTACTCTGACATTCTTTTGATATTCATTTGCATTACAAATTTTCTCCATCCCCTCACTTTCAATCTGCAGGTGTCTGTAGGTCTAAAATGAGTCTCTTGTAGGCAGCATATAGATAGATCTCACTTTTATATCCATTGTGACACCCTGTGTCATTTGATTAGAGCATTTAGTCCATTTATGTTCAAAGTAATATTTGATAATGATTTTAGTGCAATTTTGTTACATATTTTGTTTTTGTTTTGTGAGACTTTCTTTGATTCTTTCTTAGTTTTTGTCTCTCCTTTGAACGCAAAGAGTCATTTTTTAGTATTTCTTGCAGGGCTGGTTTGGGAGTCATGAATTCCTTTAGTTTTTGTTCCTCTGGGAAACTCTTTACCTCTCCCTCTATTCTGAAATATAGCCTTGCTGGATAGAGTATTCTTGGCTGCATATTTTCCCCATTCAAGGCTTTGAATATATCATATCACTTTCTTCTGGCTTGTCAAGTGTCTTTGGAGAAATCTATAGCTAGCCTTATAGGTTTTCCCCTGTAAATTAAGGATTCTTTTGTATTGCTGCTTTTAGGACTTTTTTCTTTAAGACTAAATTTTGCAAATTTAATTACAATATATTTTGATGTTGGTCTGCTTTTGTTGATTTTGATTGGCGTTCTCTGTGCCTTCTGCATCTGGATATTTGTTTCCTTCCCCAAATTAGGCTAGTTTTCTGCTATTAGTTCTAGAAATAAATTTTTTGCTCCCTTTCTCTCTCGTTTTCTTCTGGATATCTTATAATACAAATGTTGTTACTTTTTAATGAGTCACTGAGTTCCCTAACTCTATTCTCATGTTTCATAATTCTTCATTATGTCTTTTTTGTTCAGCTTCATTACTTGCCATTATTTTGTTTCTAGGTCACCAATTAATTATTCTGCTTCTTCCAGCCTGCTGTCCATTTCATCAATCTAATTTCCATTCTTCATCTTTGATGTGTTCTTTTTTAACTCTTATCTCTGTGGTAAGGGTGTCAATGATGTCTTCTATTCTTTTCTCAATCCAAGGGAGTATCCTTATTATTGTTGCTTCAAATTCTCGATCAGGAATCTTAGTTATAGTTGTTTCACTTAAATATCTGGTGTGGCCTTATGTTATTCTTTCATTTTAGGTAAAATTCCTCCATCTTTGCATTTTTTCTTAAGTCTGTGACTTCTTCTCTGTGTTAGAAAATCTTGTTATGTCTCCTGATCCTGCAATTAACAGCTTATTAACAGCTTTATGAAGAAGTCATGTAGTGTCCAGGTCTGGCACTTCATGGTGTGCCTCCAGTGTGTGTTGCATGGACTCTGCTGCTGTATTTTGGCTGCTCTATTCTTCAGGTTAGTTTTCTGCAAGCTCCTCTTGCTTGCTGCAGGCAGTGATTAATCCCTTGCCTGAATGTGGTGAGTTTTAACAAGATGTGCCTGATCTACTGTGAAATGAGACCTGTGACCACCTCCACCACTGCTGATGCCCAGAAGAACTTTCTGGGAGAGGTGGTGTGTGCAAGAGTTTGTGCTAATCTTCTGGGTCAGGGGCCCTCCAGGCTGGAACTTCAACAGTCTTGACTGAGAAGTACAGTTCCAACAGAGTGCGGGGGTTGGGGCTTGGACTTGGTTTAAGGAAGTTAGTGAGCCAGTGTTGGTGGTGTGCTGCTTCTAGGAGATGGCTTTGTTTTTATGCTTACTGGGGGTGGAAGGGAAATGGTTCCATCCAGCTCATTTGTTTAAGGAGAAGCATCTCAATGAATGACACCTCTTAGGGACATGCTCAAGAAGAGTGAGTTATCTCCCCTGTGTGTGCCACAGATGTTCTTAAGATTGCTGTTTCCCAGGAAAAACTTAACAGAGGACCATGGAGGAGGAAAAGGGAGAAAAATACTTGGGGAGAGGGAGGGAGGCAAACCATGAGAGACTCTTGAATAGTGAGAACAAACTCAGGGCTGATGGGGTTGGGGGACTTGGGAAGAGGGGTGATGGGCATGGAGGAGGGCACTTGTTGGGATCAGCACTGGGTGTTACATGGAAACCAACTTGATAATAAACTATGAAAGAAAAAGAAAAGATTTCTGTTTCCATGCTGTCTTCCCCTGGGTTGTTTACCTGTCTTCTCTTATTAGCAGGGCAGTGCCCTCCAGGCTCTATCCCAGCCAAGCCCATTTACCTTTAAAACTCCAGGCTTTAGGCCTTGCTGCTTGCAAGAACTCATGAAATTCTGTCCTGCTCATTTCCCAAGCCAATAGCTTTGGGGAAATGTTCTCCTTATGTGATATCCTGTATGCTCCTCTCTCTCTCTCTCTCTCTCTCTCTCTCTCTCTCGCCATTTTCTGTTACCACAGATCCTTTTCTCCCCTAAACCATGTCTCTGCAATTTCTTCTTCTTTGTTGTCGAATCTTCTCTCCCTTTTGTTTTGGAGTTTGTTCTCTCAGTCTTCAGTTCAAATTCTGGGATATTCAGGATGATTTAATAGTCATCTAGTTGTTTTTGTGAGATGAGACAAGCCTAGGGCCCTCCTACTCTGCCGCCATTTCTCCTATCACACTTTGTATATCAGTGTTTTCATTTACTTTTGCTCACATACAATCAGAACTAATACACATTATTATAGACATGGACAAGTTTCAATAGTCCAAGTAAGAAAAATGGAGTAAAGGAGAAATCTTGAAAGGGATTATAATGATTATTGTAGAAAAAGCTATGGATTGGAAATCAGTAAGCATGGGTTACAATCCTGTTTTCTCTCCTACTACCTGTGATCATACATAAACACATTTCACCTCTTTGGGCTTCAGTTTACCTGTGTGTACTAGAATGAATTTGCACTAACTACTCTCTAAGATTCCTTACAGCTTTAATTTTCTAGGATTCTTTAAGGTCTTTGACCCTTGTGATAGCATAGTGTAGTAAACCAATGTTCTGAACCTGGAATCACATTGCTGGTGTCTAATCTGAGTTCCCCAATGTAATAGCTGTATGACTTGGGAAAGTCATTTATATCTGTTGAGCCACAGTTTTCTGAACTGTAAAATAAGCATGACAATAATAATACACACTTAAGATTGTAAAGAGTATTTTATACATACTTTACTGTGTTAAGAGTATTAAATAAGTAGAAATAAAAATTTAGAATTACTAATACATACTAAATATTCACTAAAATTATATAATTTATTACCCAAATTTGCAGAGGATGTGAATTAATGAAGTACATCCAACTTATATCACATCTTGCTGATGCAAGCATATATCCATATGGCAGTCAGTCAGTGGGTATAGCCAGTAAGGCAGTATCAGAAGGTGGAAGAAGGTCAGTAAAGTATCCTCTTGACTAAGAAGGCACTTTAAGACCAAAAAATGAATCATGTTACTCCATACTGTTTATTCAGAATTTTATTAAGGGTAACTTACTGGGGAGGGGGTTTGGTAGGGATTAGGCTGACAAGTAAGCCGGGTGCCACACAGCTATTCTCTGCCAAGTCCAGAACCCAATACATAGCATACAGTGAGGACATTGTAGTGAGATTAGAGTGTAGTTCCCTAAAATGGTGCCACCTGTGCATCAGTTATATCTCTGCTAGTTCTCAAAAGTGGTGCCATCTGTGTACCAGTCATCTCCATTAATTAACTAAAGCGGAGTCTTCTATGTGTCACTTTAGAGATGATCAGAACAAGTCTTCTCACATCCTGGAGGGCATACATTAACCTCCATGGGGCCTGGAACATATAGCCTTGAGGGAGGCCATTGCACAGGCAGGAAAAGTTGAAGGGCCAAAGGTGGAGTCAGTGTTGTTAGCACTACCACATCTTTATCAATCTATTCTCATATCAAGATCTCTTACTTTGAATCTGTATAGAACTGAATGACCTGCATTTAGGTCTAATGTTGTATTTCTTGTATTGTTAGATATATTTTCATGAAATCATGTCTTCCATTTCCAAAGCATGTTAGGACAGAATTAATGTCTTATATTTCCTGTTGCCCCATAACAGATCATGTGACATTGGATCTGGTCTCTCGTAGGTGATCATGAATAGTTGATTGATAGTACAGATTCTAATCCTTCTCAGAGTAGCATCATACAAACAAATCTCCATTGTTCTAAGTTTTACATTTAATAAGAATTTAGCTACCTCTTTATGGAAGAATGAATCCTGAATCATCATGAGAAAAGAACAACATTGGGCAATATGGATGGTAAAGATTACAAATGATGTTACCTCATAAATTACATTTTAGGCTAACTATCCTTATACATTTCCTTCCCTTTTCTAAATTTTTTATGTTTATTTTGTTTTTGAGACAGAGAGAGACAGAGCTTGATCGGGGGAGGGGCAGAGAGAGAGGGAATCACAGAATCTGAAGCAGGCTCCAGGCTCTGAGCTGTCAGCACAGAGCCCGACGCAGGACTGAAACCCATGGACTGCGAGATCATGACCTGAGCCGAAGTCGGCCACCCAAATGGCTGAGCCACCCAGGCGCCCCAATACATATCTTCTTCCTAAATGTCAAATGTTCATTGTCATGCAATAATGTTGGAAAAATATTTTCTTGTCGTTGGAAAAATATTTTCTTGTCATTAGAAGAAAATTCTTCTGTTAATGGAATTTGAAAGTCTATATAAATGTATTCTTTATAATTATGTAGAATGTCTGCTTACAATGGTTTGCATGAGGCCTTAGAAAATAGACCAGAAAATTACTAGAAAATAACGCCTTTGGTAAACAAAGATATTTACACTGTCAGTAATATTTACTTAAGACAAAAGCAATGTAATCAAAGCCAGGAAGTCAAAGTATACTTCAGAAGGAATTTTAAGCTTTTTTTGCCTTCCACCATTTGGAAATAGTTACAGAGTGTATCCATGTGTTCTTATTCATCTTATTCACTTTGCAATTTATTTCTCCTCCATTCTTTTTAATTTCAGAACACCCACATTATGTATATTGTAAAATGAAGACAAGTTGTTTTTACCCTTGTTTCCTAAATAGAAAAAAATAACAACATGCCCAGACATCTCCTTCCTGCCTTGTTGGGTCAACATCCAACTCAATGTAAGCAAAATATTGCATGTCTCATTCTAAAAACAAACAAGCCCCAGTTAATTTTGCAGAATGTCATAGCAAAAGAAAAAATGATAAACTTCCATTACTGATCTCTGTGCTGTAGGCAGTTGTGAATCTTAGAGCTATGTGCCATGATTGGTCGCATGGCTTTCAAAAATAGAAATAGTCAGATAATCTGACTATATTGGAATAATGCCAAGAAATGTAACTAGCACAAGACTTAGGTCAAGTTTGTTCATTTCTAATAGAATAAGACCAAACATAGAGATTTCATTCCCTTTGAGTTACCTGGATTTGAGGTGACTGTGTGCTTGTTAGATCCTATAATTTCCTGTTGCTTAAAACTCACCTTCCTTTTATTCAGTAGGTCTGGGGTAAGGCCTATGCAGCTGTCATTTTTAAAAGACTTATGGGTAATTCTGACGTATTGTAAGATTGAGAATAACTGGGTTACTCATTTCATTGATAAAAATTATATTACTTTTTCATTTCTTCAGAATGAAATACTTCCCCAGTGAGACAGTAAACTTAGTGAGTAATGTTATGCTGTAAACACTTGAGTCCTAACATACTTGGACTTTATTTATTTTTTCAAGTTTTTATTTAAATTCCAATTAATAAGCATACGTGTAATAATAGTGTCAGGTGTAGAATTTAGTGATTCATCACTTACATACAACACCCAGAGCTCATCACAAGTACCTTCCTTAAGACCCATTGCCCATATAACCAACCTCCTATACATTTCCCTTTCAACAACCCTCAGTTTGTCCTCTATAGTTAAGAGTCTGTTTTATGGTTTTCCTTTCTCTATTTTCCCCCTCTATGTTCATCTGTTTTGTTTCTTAAATTCTACATATGAATAAATATAGGTATTAGTCATTCTCTGACTGACTTATTCCACTTAGCATAATACTCTCTAGCTCCATAAATGTCATTGCAAATGGCAAGCTTTCAATCTTTTTGATGGCTGAGTAATATTCATATATATCTATATCTACCTATCATCTATCTATTTATCTATCTATCTATCATCTATCTATCTATCTATCTATCTATCTATCTATCTATCTATCATCTATCTATGTATCTTTTTAATCCATTCATCAGTCGATGGAAATCTGGACTCTTTCCATATTTTGGCGACTGTTGATAAGGCTGCTATAAACATAAGGGTGTATGTATCCCTTTGGATCAGTATTTTTGTATCCTTTAAGTAAATACCTAGTAGTTAAATTGGTGGTTCATAGGGTAGCCTTATTTTTAACTTATTGAAGGACCCCCCATAATGTTTTCCAGAGTGATTGCACCAGTTTGGATTCCTACCAAAATTGTAAGAGGGTTACCCCATTCCCACATCATCGTCAAATCTGTTGTTTCCTGTCTTGTTCTTTTTGGTCATTCTGACTGCTATGAGATGATATTTCATTGTAATTTTGATTTGTATTACTCTCATTATGGGTGACGTTGAGAATTTTTTCATGTGTCAGTTGGCCATCTGGAAATATTCTTTGGCAAAAAAAAAAAAGTCTGTTCATGTCTTCTGGCCACTTCTTAACTACATTATATGTTTTGTACATGTTGAGTTTGATATGATCTTTATAGATTTTGGTACTAACCCTTTATCAGGTATGTAATTTGGAAATATCTTCTCCCATTCCATCGATTGTCTTTTAGTTTTGTTGATTGTTTTCTTAACTATGTAGATTTTTTTTTAAATCTTAATGAAGTACCAATAGTATATTTTGGCTTTTGTTTCCCTTGTCCCAGGAGATATATCTAGTAAGAAGTTGCTGCAGCCAATGTCACAGAGGGTACTGCCTGTATTCTCCTCTAAGATTTTGATGGTGTCTTATCACAAATTTGTTCTGTCATGTATTTTAAATTTATTTTTTGTATATGTTGTAAGAGAGCTGTCTAGCTTAATTCTTCTGCAGTTTCCTCAACACCAGTTCCTGAAGTGACTGTTTTTTCCCCCCCATTGGATACTTTTTCCTGCTTTGCTGAAAATTCATTAACCATATACTTGTGGGTCCACTTCTGGGTTTTCTATTCTGCTGCATAGATCTACACATCTGTTTCTATGCCAGTACCGTGTTGTCTTGATCACTACAGCTTTGTAATATAACTAGAAGTCTTATGTTGCAATGCTTACAGCTTTTCTTTTCTTTTTCAAGATTGTTTTGGCTAGCCATGGTCTTCTGGTTCCATATAAAGTTTAGGATGTTTTTTTTTCCCCCAGCTCTGTGAATAATGCTGGTGGTACTTTGATAAGGATTGCATTAAATACATGGATTGCTTTAGGTAATATAGACATTTTAATAGTACAGACATTTTAATAGTATTTGTTATTCCAATCCATGAACATAGAATGTTTTTATATTTCTTTGTGTCATCTTCAATTTTTTTCATCAGTGTTCTGTAGTTTTCAGAGTACAGATCTTTTACCTCTTTGGTTAGGTTTATTCCTAAGTATCTTATGGTTTTTGGTGCAATTGAAAATGGGATGGATTCCTTGATTTTTCTTTCTCCTGTCCCATTGTTGATGTATAGAAAATCAAATATGTCTGGGGCGCCTGGGTGGCTTAGTCGGTTAAGCGTCCGACTTTCACTTAGGTCATGATCTCGCGGTTCGTGGGTTCGAGCCCTGCGTCGGGCTCTGTGCTGACTGCCAGCTCAGGGCCTGGAACCTGTTTCAGGCTGTGACTCCCTCTCTCTCTGACCCTCCCCTGCTCACGCTGTCTCTCTCTCTCTTAGAAATAAATAAAACAGAAATAAATAAATAAATAAAGAAAAAAAAGAGAATCAAATATGTCTGTATGTTGATTTTGTTTTCTGAGACTTTGCTAAATTCATTTATCAGTCCTGGCAACCTTTTTTTTTTTTTTTTTCTTTTTGGTGGAGTCTATGTTTTCTACATAGAGTATCATGTCATCTGCAAATGGTGAAAGTTTGACTTCTTCCTTAGCAATTTGGATGTCTTTTATTTGGTTGTTGTTGTTGTTGTTTTCTGATTGCCGAGGCTAGGTCTTCCAGTGCTATGTTAATTAACAGTGATGAGAGTGGACATTCCTGTCTTGTTTCTGAATGTAGAGGAAAAGTTCTCAGTTTATCCCCACTGAGGGTTATATTACTTGTGGATGTTTCATATCTGGACTTTATATTGTGGAAGTATGTTCCTCTATCCCTACTTTGTTGAAGACTTTTTATCAAGAATGGGTGCTGTACTTTGTCAATGCTTTTTCTGCATCTATTGAAAAGATCTATGGTTCTTACCCTTTTTAAAATTAATGTGGTGTATCACGTTGATTGATATGCAAATATTGAACCATCTTTGCAGACCAAGAATAAAACCCACTTGATCATGGTGAATGATTCTTTTAACATACGGTTGGATTCAATTTGCTGGGATTTTGTTCAGAATTTTAGGCATCTATATTCATCAAGGATATTGGCATGTAGTTCTCTTTTTTAATGGGGTCTTTGGTTTTGGAATCAGAATAATGCTGGCCTTGTAGAATGAGTTTGCAAGTTTTCCTTCTGTTTCTGTTTTTTAGGAATATTTTGAGAAGAATAAGTAATAACTCTTCTTTAAATGTTGGTAGAATTTTCCTGTGAAAACATCTGGCCTTGGACTTTTGTTTGTTAGGAGATTTCTGATTACTGATTTAATTTCCTTTCTGGTTATTGGGCTGTTCACGTTTTCTGTTTTCCTGTTTCAATTTTGGTAGCTTATATGTTTCTAGGAATTTACCCATTTCTTCCAGGTTGCCCAATTTGTTGGCATATAATTTTTTCATAATAATCTCTTAAAACTGTTTGTATGTCTGTTGTGTTGGTGTGATGTCTCTTTCTCATTCCAGATTTTGTTTATTGGGGTCCTTTCTCTTTTCTTTTAGATAGGTCCCACTAGGGGAATATCAATTTTACTATTTCTTTCAAAGAACCAGTTCCCAGTTTCATTGATAATATTCTGCTGTTTTTGATATCATTTATTTCCGCTCTAATATTTATTATTTCACTTCTACTGGATTTTTTTATTTTTTAAAAAATATTTTACTTACATCTGAGAGAGAGAGAGAGAGCGAGCAGAGGAGCAGAGGAGGGTCAGAGGGAGATACAGAATCTGAAGCAGGCTCCAGGCTCTGAGCTAGCTGTCAGCACACAGCCCAATGCAGGGCTCGAATCCACGAACGGTGAGATAATAACCTACGCTGAAGTCAAAAGCTTAACAGACTGAGTCACCTAGGTTCCCCACCCTTCTCCTTGATTTAAGCTCCACTTGCTTTTCTTTTTTCTAGCTACTTTAGATATAGAGTTAGGTTGTGTATTTGAGCATTTTCTTGCTTCTTTAGGTCAGCATTTATTGGTACATGCTTCCCTCTTATGACTCCTTTTGCTGCATCTCAATGGTTTTGGACCATCATGCTTTCATTATCATTTGTTTCCACGTATTAAATTGTTTTTTTCTTTAATTTCTTCATTGACCCATTCATTGTTTAGTAGGATGCTCTTTAACTTCCACATATTTATGGTCTTTCCAAATTTTTTTTTGTAGTTGACTTCAACTTTCATAGTCTTTTGGTTGGAAAATATACATGGTTAATTTTTTTGTATTTGTTGAGGCCTGATTTGTGACCTAGTATGTGATTTATTCTGGAAAATGTCACATGTGCACTCAAAAAGAATGTGTATTCTGCTACTTAATGATAAAAATTTTCTATGTGTCATCCAAGGTCATTTTTTCCTTGTTTATCTTCTGCTTAGCTGATCTGTACATTAATGTAAGAGGTATATTAAAGTCTCCTACTAGTATTGTATTATTATCAATAAAATCCTTTATGTTTGGTATGAATGTTTTTTACGCTTATTTATTTATTTTGAGAGAGAGAGAATGCATGAGTGGAGACAGGGCAGAGAGAGAGGGAGAGAGAGAAATTCTCAACAGGTTTTTTGCTGTAAGCACAGAGACTTGTGTGGGGCTCGATACCATGAGATCATGACCTTAGCCAAAATCAAAAGTTGAATGCTTAAATGACTGAGCTACCCAGGAGCCCCATTAAATGTTTTATATATTTGGGTACTTTCATATTGTAGGCATAAATATTAACAAGTGTTAGAGCATCTTGTAAGATACATCCTTTATTTTCATATAATCTCCTTCTTCATCTCTTATTATAGTCTTTGGTTTAAAACCTAGTTTATCTGATATAATTATTGCTAGTCTGGCTCTCATTTCATATCTATATGCATAATATATGTTTCTCTATCCCCTCTATCTGCAAGTGTCTTTAGGAGTAAAATTAGTCTCTTGCAGGCAGCATATAAATGAGTCTTGGTGTTTTTTTTTAAATCTATTCTGACATCCTATGTCTTTTGATTGGAGCATTTATGCCATTTACAGTCAAAGTAATTATTGATATATATGAATAAATTTTAGTGTCTTTTTTTTTTTTTTTGCTTGTTTTGTCATTGTTTTAGGAGAATTTCATCCTTTCCAGTCTTTTTCCCACTCAAACTGTCCACTTAGTTTTTCTTGCAGAGCTGGTTTATGGTCATGAACTCCTTTAGTTTTTGTCTAGGAAACTCTTTATCTGTTTCTTTTCTGAATAACACGCTTACGGGATAGAGTATTCTTGGCTATACATTTCCCCCATTGAGCACATTGAATATATCATGCCAGTCCATTCTTGCTTCCAAGTTTCTATGCAAAGATCTGTTGCTAATCTTATTTGTCTTATCTTGTAAGTGAGGGACTTCTTTCATGCTTCTACTTTTAAGATTTTTTCTTTATCTCTATATTTTGTAAATTTAACTATGATATATCTTGATATTGGCCTACTTTTGTTGATTTTGATGAGAGCTGTCTGTACTTCCTGGATTTGAATGTCTGTATTCTTCTCTAGATTAGGGAAGTTTTGGATATAATTATAAAATCCTGCCCCCTTTTCTCTTTTCTTCTTCTGGGACTCTTATGATATGAATATTATTATATTCCAGGAAATAGCTGAGTTCTCCCAGTCTGCTTCTGTGATTCAAGATTTTTCTTTCCATTTTCTCCAGCTTTGTTATTTTCCATAATTCTATCTTCTACATCAGTTATTTTTTTCATCTTCTTCTATCCTTGTCTTTATTACATACAGTCAGTTTTGAATCTCCATTATTGCATTTTTCACTACAGATTAATTGTTCTTTAGCTTTCTTATCTCTATGCAAGGGGGCACCCTGGTGTCTTCTATGCTTTTCTCAGCTAATATCCTTATGATTGTGGCTTTAAATTCTGGATAAGACATATTACTTGTCTTTGTTTCAAATAGATCCCTGCTGTGACCTTTCCTTGTTCTTTCTTTTGGAATGAATTCTCTATCTTGGCATTTTTTGTAGGTCTCTGTCTTCCTTTGTGTGTCAGAAAGCCTGTTATATTTTCTGTTTCTGAGATTAATGGCCTAATGAAAGAGAGGTTACATAATACTTTTGGCTTGGTGTTTCAGAAAGTAAGTGTCCCTGGGTGTGCACTCTCCTGCTGTGTTACGGCTGCTCTATCTCTAAAATGAGTCTTCTGCAAGGTTTCTCTTTGTCTGCAGTGGTGTGCTTTTGAACTTTTGCCAGAGTGTGGCTTGTTTTAACTAGTGTGCTCTGATTTGCTTTTAAAAGATACTGATGGTTTTTCCACTAGAGCTGAAGCTTTGCAGCCCACTATGGTCAGCAGACCTGGTGCGTGTGGCGGTTTGTTCTCATCTTTAAGGGGAAGGGCCTGTTGCACTGATTCTCAAACACACTTGCTCAAGAAAAGCAGTACCAGCAGAATGCAGGGTGGTGGGGCTTGGTGTAAGTAATTGAAGCAGCTTATATTGGTGTTGTGCTATTTACTGAAGTTAGTATATGCTGAGGGGCGGGGGAGAGAAGTGCACCAGCCAGCTCCTTTGTCCCTGACTAGGGATGTTGGTGTCTGCTATTGTCAGGGAAGGCTTCCCAGAAAAGGGAATAATTTCCCCTCATGTGTTATAAGTGTTTTCAGATCACTGTTTTCATACGGTCTGTGTCCGGGTTGCTTGCTTGTCTGAAAGAGCATAGTGCACTTTTTGTTCTATCTCAGCCTGGTCTACTGAGTTTAAAAACTAAACTTTAGAGACCTGGTGTGGTGGGGTCCTGCACTAGTCTTCTGGGGGAAGGTCTCACTATGTTGTGATTGATGCAGACTTGACCCAGAAAAGCAGTCACTCCAGAGTGCAGGAGTATGGGATTTGGAGCCAGCACACTAAAGAGCCAGTGTCCAGTTTAGCTACCCTCAGCAAGTGTTTCTGCACCTATGCTGGGGGTTGAGGCAAGGAAACGGCACCGGACAGCTCCTTTGTCCTCAAAGAGGCATTGACTGACACCTTTCTCAGATGCATGCCAAGAAGGGGGAGTGTGTGTCTCAGATTATCCACAGATGGTGCCTTCTGTCCTTGGGTTACCTGCTTGCTTTCGCTACAGGAGCACTGTAGTACCTTCAAGGCTTTATACTAGCTATGCCATGGTCTTCTAAAACTCTAGTTTTTGAGCACCACTAGTTGCAAATACTCATGAAAATCAGCTCCTCTCGTTTTCCCAGTCAATCGCTCTGAAGATGTGTTTTCCTGGTATGATCCGTTGCGTATTTCTCTTTCTCTTTTACCTTTCTTTGCAACCAGAGAGCCTTCCCTTCCACAGAACTCGTAGTCTCTTTCTCCCCTAAACCATCTCTCTGCACTTCTTACATTCCATGAGGTGGTTCTTCTCTCCCTCTAGTTGTGTAGTTTGTTTGTTCAGTCCTTATATTGATGTATTGGGTATTCAAAATGATTTCATGTTCATGTAGCTGTGTTCCAGGGATGAGGCAAGCCTAATGTCTTCCTATTACTCTGCCACCTTAGCTCCTCGGTGAACTTTGAAAACACAGAGTTGTATCCCATCTTTTGTAGACATAGACTGGTCCTTCCAATCAGGCATGTTTGGGTCCATGAGCATAATTTTATATGACTGGATTTGGAAGATTGCAGTTTAAGACCATTAGCCAAAATGGCAACATAAAATACATTAAAATCAACCTAAATATCAGAAATATACTCCATGTAGAAACAAATTAGGATTCTTAATATGTCTTATGTAATCATTCAATATAAATCCTTAGAATAATTCCACAAGAAAATAAAATAATAGACCTAAAATGTGAGAAGTTCAGTCAGCCCGGCTGTCTTCTGGCTTTTTGATGCATACAATGCCTTTTACTCCAGATCTTTCACTTGTATGGACATAATCATTGTACAGGACAAGCTCCTTAATGAGAGGACTAAATTTGTCATTACTCATGTAGGTATTATGTTCCAATAGAGTTGCCACTTCAAAACATTAAATCTGTATATGAAAGGAAGATTTAAATATATCTATTTTTAATTAGAAAGAGAGAGCATGAGCAGAGGAGAAAGGCAGAGAGAGAGAGAAAGAATCTAAAGCAAGCTCCATGCTCAGTGCAGAGCTTGATGTCGGGCTTGATCTCATGACCCTGAGATCATGACATGAGCTGAAATCAAGAATTGGACACTCAACAGACTGAGCCACCAAGGGGCCCCAAGACGGGAAGTTTTAAAATACAAAAATCCCAATTTATTTATAAAACAACTTCTGTGCACAGTGATGTCAGTAAGAGTGGTCATAATCAATATTCAAATTATCTATACAAAGATAGAAAACATTTTATTCAACAAAACATTTATTTCTACATGAAAAAATAAACCTTAATTTTGGCAACACTTCCAAAGGAAGCAAATGTTTTAGTCACTATGGTGAAAATAAATTATTTTTTTAAGGCTGTTAAAGACAGCCAAATGTTTTTACAGCAATTTCACAATGTTTCCACCCTTTATTTTCACAGAGAGTCTACTTCTCACGCAAACCCTATGAAAATAAATTGAGAATGTATTTTGACAATGAAAACAGTGAATACATTTTTTAAAATGCTGTCTTTGTAAATGTTAAAAGGATTCTCTCAAAGTTTAAGAAAGATTAAACAAAAATGACAGTATGGTGCAGTTGAAAGAATGCTGGAAGCAATAAAAATAGATTTTAGCTCTGACTCTGTAGCTTGCTTGTTGAGTGACCTTTAACTGATTAGTTCACTTCTTTTTCAGTTTATTAATCAGGAAGATGAGAAAGTTTTACTAAATGCCATATAATCTACATTTTGCATTTCAGTAAAATATATATTGAATACATGTCTTCAAATATAAAAGTATCTTGTTTTTTAAAAAAATAGTTTATTGTCAAGTTGGTTTCCAAATAACACCCAGTGCATTGTATACTACATAATATTATTAAAAAAGACATATTTTTTATGTATAAACTTCTATATTTTAGTTATAACTATTATAATAAAATTAAAGTTTAAATAAAAGAAATGGGATGCTATCAAAGTTAGAATCATGATAAACTATGTCTTTCATATCTAAATCTATCCTTATTAAACAAGCAAAGGAGAGTGACCATAGTTTGGGCATATGGGTGAACAATGACACTGCTAGTAAATTTGCATCACAGTAGATGATTTACAATAGCATTGATACCTACGTTCCTGGTATAGGCATGGTATTAACATTCTCATGTTTTGGAAAAGCTTATTTCTGCACATCACATCATCTGTGCTTTTCGTGTTTTTTAAAAATTTGTTAATGTTTTTAAATTTATTTCTGAGAGAGAAAGAGACAGCGTGAGCAGGGGACGATAAGAGAGAGAGGGAGACACAGAATCTGAAACAGGCTCCAAGTTCTGAGCTGTCAGCACAGAGCCCGATACGGGGCTCGAACCCACGAACTGTGAGATCATGACCTGAGCCAAAGTTGGACACGTAACTGACTGAGCCACCCAGGCGCCCCTCATCTGCACTCTTGAATGTAGGAACAAAACATACTGTGAATCATTCCTCAGAATTGACTCTGCTGAGGAAACTGACAGTTACTTAGCTGCCCTCTTAGACTTAATGTTTTTACCATGGTCTTTAATTTAAGTAAGAATCGTACTTATTTTATAGTCACGACTCACTATAAATTTACATGAATTATAGCAAATTATAAATAAGGCCTAATCTATCTTATTCATATGTGAATATGTTTTCTTTAGCACTTGAGTATTTAATATTTCCTGTGTTGAATAACACTGCTCTCAAGTCTATGATCTCAGATCCTGAAATATATATTTTTAAAGTTTGTTTCTTTAATTTAGTTTTTCGAAGCGTTAATTTAACTTTAATTTCATTTAACAAAAGTACAATCCTCTGAGATAGAAAGGAATTGCTGAATTATCTGAAGCAAAAGGGTTTAGAAGAATGTTTCTCAAGGACAAGAGAGATTGATTGGGTCTTTAAGTATCTCCCTAAAGCTAAAGAATAATTAAAGTTAGAGTAGCAATTTATTCCTTTGTTGATATTTAATTTCATGTCTCCACTTTCGACAGTACCATAAAAGTGAAGAAATCAATTGGCAAGCTCACATTTTCTTCTATTTCCTAGCTTAGGCTTGTATGTATCTTGCCGTTTCTTCCTGAATTCTTTATGATTTGTTTTTTAATCCTTGTAATCTTCCCTAAACATAACATCTTGAAGTTGCTCATTTTGCATCAGATTTTGTTTCATGATGATAACACCTAGTTACTTATTTTTTTTTTTACACATAGTTTACTGTCAAGTTGGTTTCCATATAACACCAAGTGCTCATCCCCAAAGTGCCCCCCTCCATGCCCATCTCCTCCCTTCCCCCCACATCCATCAGTCCTCACTTTGTTCTCAGCATTCAAGAGTCTCTCATGGTTTGCCTTTCTCCCTTTCCCCCACCATATCTCCCCTTCTTCTCTCCCATGGACCTCCATTAAGTTCCTCCTAATCCACCTATACGTGCAAACATATGATATTTGTCTTTCTCTGCCTGACTTATTTCGCTCAGCATAACACCCTCAAGGTCCATCCATGTTGCTACACATGGCCAGATTTCATTCTTTCTCATTGCCATGTAGTATTCCATGGTATAGATAAACCACATCTTCTTGATCCATTCATCTGTTGATGGACACTTAGGCTCTTTCCATGTTTTAGCTATTGTGGAGAGTGCTGCTATGAACATTGGGGTACATGTGCTCCTATGCCTCAGCATTTCTGTATCCCTTGGGTAAATTCCTAGCAGTGCTATTGCTGGGTCATAAGGGAGTTCTATTGTTAGTTTCCTGAGGAACCTCCACACTGTTTTCCAGAGGGGCTGTACCAGTTTACATTCCCACCAACAGTGTAGGAGGGTGCCCGTTTCTCCACATCCTCGCCAGCATCTAGAGTTCTCTGATTTGCTCATTTTAGCCACTCTGACTGGCGTGAGGTGGTATCTCAGTGTGGTTTTGATTTGTATTTCCCTGATGAGGAGGGATGCTGAGCATCGTTTCATGTGTCTGTTGGCCATCTGGATGTCCTCTTTGGAGAAGTGTCTGTTCATGTCTTCTGCCCATTTCTTCACTGGGTTGTTTGTTTTTCGGGCGTGTAGTTTGGTGAGTTCCTTATAGATTCTGGATATTAACCCTTTATCTGATATGTCATTTGCAACTATCTTTTCCCATTCCGTTGGTTGCCTATTAATTTTCTGGGTTGTTTCCTTGGCTGTGCAGAAGCTTTTAATCTTGATGAGGTCCCAACAGTTTATTTTTGCTCTTGATTCCCTTGCTTTTGGGGATGTGTCAAGTAAGAAGTTGCTGCGGTGGAGGTCAAGGAGGTTGTTTCCTGCTTTCTCCTCTAGGGTGTTGATAGTTTCCTGTCTCACGTTCAGGTCCTTTATCCATTTTGAGTTGATTTTTGTGCATGGTGTGAGAAAATGATCTAGTTTCATTCTTCTGCATGTTGCTGTCCAGTTCTCCCAACACCATCTGTTAAAAAGGCTGTCTTTTTTCCATTGGATATTCTTTCCTGCTTTGTCAAAGATCAGTTGGCTGTATACTTTTGGGTCCACTTCTGAGTTCTCAATTCTGTTCCATTGGTCTATGTGTCTGTTTTTGTGCCAATACCATACTGTCTTGAGGATGACAGCTTTGTAGTAGAGGCTGAAGTCTGGGATGGTGATACCTCCCGTTTTGGTTTTATTTTTCAGTATTACTTTGGCTATTCGGGGTCTTTTGTGGTTCCATACAAATTTTTGGATAGTTTGTTCTAGTTTTGAGAAGTATGCTGGTGCAATTTTGATTGGAATTGCATTGAATGTGTAGAGTGCTTTAGGTAGTAATGACATCTTAACTATATTTATTCTTCCTATCCATGAGCATGGAATGTTTTTCCATTTCTTTGTGTCTTCTTCAATTTCCTTCATAAGTTTTCTATAGTTTTCATCATACAGATCTCTTGTATCCTTGGTTAGGTTTATTCCGAGGTATTTTATGGTTTTTTGTGCAATTGTGAATGGGATCAGTTTCTTGATTTCTCTTTCTGTTGCTTCATTATTGGTGTATAAAAATGCAACCGATTTCTGTACGTTGATTTTGTACCCTGCAACTTGGCTGAATTCTTGGATCAGTTCTAGTAGGCTTCTGGTGGAGTCTGTCGGGTTTTCTATGTAGAGTATCATGTCATCTGCGAAGAGTGAAAGTTTGACTTCCTCTTTGCCAATTCTGATGCCTTTGATTTCCTTTTGTTGTCTGATGGCTGATGCTAGGACTTCCAGCACTATGTTAAACAACAGTGGTGAGAGTGGACATCCCTGTCGTGTTCCTGATCTCAGGGGGAAAGCTCTCAGTTTTTCCCCGTTGAGGATGATGTTAGCTGAAGGCTTCTCATAGATGGCTTTGATGATGTTTAAGTAGGTTCCTTCTATCCCAACTTTCTCGAGAGTCTTTATTAAGAAGGGATGCTGTATTTTGTCAAATGCTTTTTCTGCATCTATTGACAGGATCATATGGTTTTTATCTTTTCTTTTATTGATATGATGGATCACATTGATTGATTTGCGAATGTTGAACCAGCCCTGTAACCCAGGAATGAATCCCACTTGATCTTGGTGGATGATTCTTTTGATATGCTGCTGGATTCGATTTGCAAGGATCTTGTTGAGAATTTTTGCATCCGTATTCATCAAGGATATTGGCCTATAGTTCTCTTTTTTTGTTGGATCTCTGTCTGGCTTGGGAATCAGAGTGATGCTGGCTTCATAAAATGAGTCCGGGAGTTTTCCTTCGACTTCTATTTTTTGGAATAGCTTGAGAAGAATTGGGATTAATTCTGTTTTAAATGTCTGGTAGAATTCCCCAGGGAAACCATCAGGTCCAGGGCTCTTATTTGTTGGGAGATTTTTGATCACTGATTCGATTTCTTCACTCGTTATGGGTCTGTTCAGGTTTTCTATTTCTTCCCGTGTGAATTTTGGTAGTGAGTGTGTGTTTAGGAATTTGTCCATTTCTTCTAAGTTGTCCAATTTGTTGGCATATAATTTTTCATAGTATTCCCTGATAATTGCTTGTATTTCTGAGGGGTTGGTTGTAATAAGTCCATTTTCATTCATAATTTTGTCTATTTGGGTGCTCTCTCTTTTCTTTTTGATAAGCCTGGCTAGAGGTTTGTCAATTTTGTTTACTTTTTCAAAAAACCAACTCTTGGTTTCATTGATCTGTTCAATTGTTTCTTTGGTCTCTATGTTGTTTATTTCTGCTCTAATTTTTACTATTTCTCTTCTTCTACTGGGTTTAGGGCGTTCTTGTTGCTCTGCCTCTAGCTCCTTTAGGTGAGCTGTTAGATTTTGGACTTGTGCTTTTTCTAATCTCTTGAAATAGGCCTGGAGAGCAATGTACTTTCCTCTTAGGCTGCCTTTGCCGCATCCCATAGATTGTGAATTGTTGTGTTTTCATTTTCATTTGTTTCCATATATATTATTTAATTTCATCTCTAATTACCTGATTGGCCCATTCATTCTTTAGAAGGGTGTTCTTTAACCTCCATGTTTTTGGAGGATCCAGACTTCTTCCTGTAACTGATTTCAAGTTTCAAAGAATTATGATCTGACAGTATGCATGGTAGGATCTCTATTCTTTTATATTTATTGAGGGTTGCTTTATGTCCCAGTATGGGATCTATCTTGGAGAATGTGCCATGCGCACTTGAGAAGAAAGTAAATTCCCTGGCCTCAGGATGTAAATTTCTAAATATATCCGTCAGATCCATCTGGTCCAATGTGTCTTTCAAGTCCGTTATTTCTTTAGTAATTTTCTGTCTAGCTGACCTATCCATTGCTGTAAGCGGAGGATTAAAGTCCCCTGTTATTAGCACATTCTTATCTATAAGCTTGTTTCTGTTTGTGATTAATTGTTTTAGATATTTAAGTGCTCCCGTATTCGGTGCGTAGACATTGATAATTGTTAGTTCTTCCTGATGGATGGACCCTGTAATTATTATGTAGTGCCCTTCTTCATCTCTTGTTATTGTCTTCAATTTAAAGTCCAGTTTGTCTGATATAAGTATAGCTACTCTGGGTTTCTTTTGATTTCCTGTAGTAGCATGATATATATTTCTCCATCCCCTTACTTTTAATCTGAAGGTATCTTCCAGTCTAAAATGAGTTTCTTGTAGACAGCATATAGATGGATTTTGTTTTTTAATCCATTCTGCTACCCTATGTCTTTTGATTGGAGCATTCATCCCATTTGCATTTAGTGTTATTATTGAAATATGTGGGTTTAGAGTCTTTGTATCTTTTGTAGGGTTCATGTTTGTGGTGTTGTCTCTGGTACCTTTGTTCCTTGCAACCTTTCCTTAAGAGCATCTCCCTCAGGATTTCTTGTAGGGCTGACTTAATGGTGACAAATTCTTTCAATTTCTGTTTATTTGGAAAGGTTTTTATCTCTCCTTCTATTTTGAATGAAGCCTTGCTGGATAGAGGATTCTTGGTTGCATATTTTTACTGTTCATCACATTGAATATCTCCTGCCATTCCTTTCTGGCCTGCCAAGTTTCATTAGATAGGTCTGTCACCACTCTGTAAGGTTTCCCTTTTTATGTTAGGGCCCTTTTCTCCCTAGCTGCTATCAAAATTTTCTCTTTGTCCTTGTATTTTGCCATTTTTACTATGATATGTCGTGCAGAAGATCGATTCAAATTACGACTGAGGGGAGTCCTCTGAGCCTCTTGTATTTCCACATTTACTTCCTTCCCCAGGTCGGGGAAGTTCTCTGCTATACTTTGTTCCAGGACTCCTTCAGCACCTTTCCCTCTCTCTTCCTTTTCTGGGATTCCTATAATATGGATATTGTTGCGTTTGACCGTGTCGCTGAGCTCTCGAATTCTTCTTTCCTGTTCCTGGATCAGTTCGTCTCTTTTTTTTTTTTTTTTTTTTTTTTTGTCAGCTTCTTGTTTTTCTATAGTGGTGTCTTCTAAATCACTTATTCTCCTTTCTGCCTCTTCAATCCATGCATTGGAGGCCTCTAATTTATTATGTATCTCATTTATCGCATTTTTCAATTCTTCATGCCTATTTTTATTTTCCATTCTGTCTGTAGCCATAGTCTTTGATGTCCCCTATGTTTTTTTCAAGCCCAGCTATTAATTTTACCATTATTATTCTAAAATCTTGTTCAGTTATGCTGCTTTTATCTGTTTTGAGCAGTTCATTAGCTGTCATTTCTTCTTGGAGTTTCTTTGGAGGAGAGCTCTTTCGTGTCGTCATTTTAGTTAGCTTTCCGGCTCTTGTTGGTTTTAAAGACCTGTTATGCTCTCTGTATCTATGAGCGCTGTTATTTCCAAGAAGACCCTTTGACTTTCCAGGGCCTATCCTTTCAGAGAGTGTTTTTTGAATGGTATCTCTTGCTCTTTCTTGTTGGGACCTTGGTTATTTTATTTTCCTATTCGTAGTGATATTTGGGACTCTCCACTTGGTGTACTCTAGCTTGTTTCTTGAGGTAGCCGTTAGAAGGTTCTCTCAGTGGATTCTGCGTCCTTTTTCTCCCAGTTTCTCTGGTTTTCTAAGGTTTCCAATGGGTTCAGATCTTTTCTGTGTGATGTATGGGTGCGAGTGCAAGTACGGAGCTCCTTACTTCTCTGCCATCTTGCCCCCTCCTCCAGGAGAACTCGCACTTTCTCTAATAACTTGAAATAGGTCTGGAGTGAAATGTACTTTCTTCTTAGGACTGTCTTTGCCGCATCCCATAGAGTTTGCATTGTTGTATTTTCATTTTCATTTGCTTTCATATATTTTTAAATTTCGTCTTTAATTGGATGATTGGCCCATTCATTCTTTAGTAGGGTATTCTTTAACCTCCATATTTTTGGATGTTTTCCAGACTTCTCCCCGTGATTGATTTCAAGTGTCAAAGCATTATGATCTGAAAGTGTGTATGGTATGATCTCAGTTCTTTTATATTTATTGAGGGCTGATTTATGTCCCAGTATGTGATCTGTCTTGGAGAATGTGCCATGCGCACTTGAGAAGAAAGTGAATTCCTTGGCCTCAGGATGCAGAGTTCTAAATATATCTGTCAGATCCATCTGGTCCATTGTGTCATTAAAGTCCATTGTTTCTTTTGTGATTTTCTGTCTGGTTGACCTATCCATTGCTGTAAGCGGAGTATTAAAGTCCCCTGCTATTAGCACATTCTTATCTATAAGCTTGTTTCTGTTTGTGATTAATTGTTTTAAATATTTAGGTGTTCCCATATTTGTTACGTAGATATTTATGATTGTTAGTTCTTCCTGATGAATGGACCCTGTAATTATTATGTAGTGCCCTTCTTCATCCCTTGTTATTGTCTTTAAAGTCCAGTTTGTCTGATAGAAGTATAGCTACTCCAGTTTTCTTTTGACTTCCCGTAGCATGATAGATATTTCTCCATCCCCTTACTTTTAATCTGAAGATATCTTCCAATCTAAAATGCATTACTTGTAGACAGCAAATAGATGCATTTTGTTTTTATTATCCATTCTGCTACCCTATGTCTTTTGATTGGTGTATTCAGCCCATTTACATTCAGTGTTATTATTGAAATATGTGGGTTTAGAGTCATTGTGTCCTTTGTGGTGTTCATGCTTGTGGTGGTGTCTCTGGTGTCTTTGTTCCTTGCAATACTTCCCTCAGAGAGTCCCCCGCAGGATTTCTTGTAGGGCTAGCTTACTGGTGACAAATTCTTTCAATTTTTGTTCATTTGGAAAGACTCTTATCTCTCCTTCTATTTTGAATGACAGGCTTGCTCGATAGAGGATTCTTGGCTTCCTATTTTTTCTGTTCATCACATAGAAGATCTCATTCCATTCCTTTTTGGCCTGCCAAGTTTCAGTTGATAGGTCTGTCACCACTCTGATAGGTTTGCCTTTGTATGTGAGGGCCATTTTCTCCCTAGCTGCTTTCAAAATTATCTCTTTGTCTTTATATTTTTCCATTTTCACTGTGATATGTCGTGCACAGAAGATGGATTCAAATTACGTCTAAGGGGAGTTCTCTGTGCATCTTGTATTTCAACGTTTACTTCCTTCCCCATGTTGGAGAACTTTTCGCCTATAATTTGTTCCAGGACTCCTTCAGCACCTTTCCCTCTGTCTTCCTTTTCTGAGATTCCTATGATATAGATATTCTTGTGTTTGACTGTATTGCTGAGCTCTCGAATTCTTCTATCATATTCCTGGATCAGTTTGTCTCTTTTTTTGTCAGCTTCTTTATTTTCTATAATGGTGTCTTCTAAATAACTTATTCTCTTTTCTGCCTCTTCAATCCATGCATTGGACACCTCCAGTTTATTATATATTTCATTTATCGCATTTTTTAATTCATCATGCCTATTTTTGTTCTCCATGTTGGTTGTAGCTAGAGTTTCTTTGAGGTCCTCTATGCTTTTTGCAAGCCCATCGATTAATTTTACGATTAGTGTTCTAAAATCTCGTTCAGTTATGCTGCTTATATGTGTTTTGAGCAGGTCATTAGCTGTCATTTCTTCTTGGAGTTTCTTTGGAGGAGAGCTCTTTCTTTTTATCATTTTGGTTAGCTTTCTGTGTCTTGTTAGTTTTAAAGACTTGTTATTCCGTCTGCACCTGTAAGCACTGCTATACCCAAGAAGACTAACTGTCCAGGGCCTATCCATTCAGAAATTGTTCTTTGAATGGTATCTCTTGGTCTCTCTTGTTGAGACCTTGGTTATTTTATTTTCCTACTCGTAGTGGTATCTGGGACTCTCCACCATGTGTACTTTGGCTTGTTTCTTGAGGTAGCCCTGGAGAAGAAAACAGACAGACAAACACACAGGGAACAGAGGAACACAAAACTACAAACAAATCCAACAATCATGCTATCCAAGAGGGAAAACTAAACAGCAATGAGAAAAGAGGTAGGAGGGAAGGCGAATGATAGAAAATAAAAATACATTAAAAAGTCAAAAAGAAGGAAAGAAAAGGAAGAATGAAGAGAACTGATAGACAAATATTTGTTCAAAGCATATAACCAGATTTCCCAGCTACAATTAAATAGCCGAGTGTATGCAGTGCTTGCTGAAGAGCTAGAGAAAGAGAGAGATGATAGGGCAGAGATGAGGCAAAATTGGAGATAGAATGAACAGGCAGAAGGGATAAGAAGCTTTTTTCAAAGAGCTAAAGGGTGGAATATGGTTGGAGAGGTGAGAGAAAGACGGTGGTGTTATCCAGAGAAACTATCTAGTCTGATTACTCCTGAGAGGCTTTGATGTACCTCCATTAACAGTTCCCCTGGTCGCTGCTTCCGTGTTGCCGGGGGTTGAGTGGAGGGTGGGGGAAGTGCCGCAGCCTCAGATCTGCCGGGGTCAAGCAGCAGTACAAAGCAATTGCGGGGGCGCCTGGGTGGCTCAGTCGGTTGAGCTCCGACTTCGGCTCAGGTCATGATCTCACAGTTCGTGGGTTCGAGCACCACATCGGGCTCTGTGCTGACAGCTAGCTCGGAACCTGGAGCCTGTTTCGGATTCCTTATCTCCCTCTCTCTGAACCTCCCCTGCTCACACTTCCTCTCTCTCTCAGAAATAAAAAAAAAAAAAAAAAAAAAAAAAAACGAGTGCGTTTGGGGAACGTAGCAAGTTCAGGTCCGCAGAGTCCGCTTAACCTCACCTCGCCGCAACCACTTTCCTGCTTCAGCAGCTGCTGTTTAACCGGGTCGCCGCCACCGCCGCTTCAGTGGGCGGATGTCGCACGCCCCTGCTGCTTCACCTGGCGCACAAGAGTTCAGTTTTTCCTGGCGCCATCTGGGACCAGGTCACCTAGTTTAAAGTCAGCACCCCAACCAGAGCTAAAAAACACTGTCTTTCCAAGCTGAGGAAGCTCCCCACCACTCACCAGTTAATCACTCACCCCAGCTCTATCCAAGATTATTTAAAGTAGTTTTATTTTAGTACGAGTTGCTAATATTTATCCATGCAAAATTAAAATAGCATGGAAATTGGCACCTGTACTTATCAATTGAATGTGTGCTTCCAGGCTATCTCCCTAATGGTAGAGACTAATCTAGTCAGATTAATAGTGAGTGAGTTCTTAAAGATCTTGCCCAACTTCCTAAACTCTCCTGAGTTGTGATATTAATGTAATGCTCCTGCATTTTCTGATTGACATTCAAATTTGAGATATTAACTATTAAGATCATGATAGGATTATACACAGACTGTGACAATAACCAAAGGGATTTTATTTGCCAGACATGAAAAACAGTATTTTGGCTAGTTGAAACAGGTTCCTTAATGATGGTACTAATGTTCTCTTTGTGAACCACTTAAGAAAACCTGTATATGATGATATAAAGTAAAAGGCAGTGGACTTTCATAAAAAACAACAGCAGTTACAGCAGGTTATACTGAACCTTCCCAAGTCAGTGGAACTTAACAAAGCATGTGTCCAGGAACTTTGGTACTTTGAAAATGTTTCACAGTGAAAGAGTTCTAGGTTCAAATACTATGCTTAGCAGACAGTGAGTCAACTCATCCAGCTCGAGTAGAAGTCTCATTTAAGAAGTAGTTAGAGAGGGGTGTTTGGGTGACTCAGTCAGTTAAGCATCTGGCTCTTGGTTTTGGCTAAGATCATAATTTCAGTTTCTGACAGTGTGCCTCACATCAGGCTCTATGCTGACAGTGTGGAGCCTACTTGGAATTCTCTCTCTGCCCTTCCCCTACTCTATTTCAAAATAAATAAATAAACTTAAAAAGGAATTAATTGGAGAAAGAGAAGAAATATATATCAGGGAAGATTGCCACACTAAGACATTTAGACTGTTTTGTATGCAGCCAGGAATTATTGAAGTTTCTAGAAAAAAAGATGACATAATGAAAGGTATGCTTCACCAAAATTCATAGCACAATTTATGTAGAATGGATTGGAACAATGAAACAGCCTATTAAAAATAACCTGGGCATAAAGTGATAAGGACCTGAAATAGGGTTTTAGCAATAGATGAAGATGGGAATCTGCAACATGTTACAATGGAGCAAAAATATTGGAGACTGATAATGAAGGGAGAGGAAGAGAGAGAATCAAAATTATTCTCAAGTTTATAGTTTTGTCAACTGAGAGGTGACATGCTTGTATTGCTGACAAAATAAGAGAAAAAAATTATTGGAGAGTGGGATTTGGGGGGGCATATGTTGAACATGAGATGCTAGTGGAATACATCCAAATATGAATGTTAACTTCCGATCCATTCTTTTAATATCAGAAGTTCTGCACAGTGATCTACTCTTTGAATTCAACAATGCCTTTATTTTAAAAACATTGTATCTGACAGTGATGATATACTTTAGAAAGGGAAATGTTTATTTAATGTGATTTACTCTAAGATTTACTAAGGTGCATTGATTCCACTGAAGTTAGTAGGAATTACACAAGCAGAACAAAAAGAGGCTGTTGAGATTTCAAGTCATACGCCAGCATTTCTGTTAGACGATCTTTGTTAATTATACTAAACCTTTGTTAGAATTCAGTTAATTTATGACAAAAGTAAACTTGTTTAAAGGTGCTAACACCAGGCCTGGAGCACATTAAATTTAAGTAGGGAGCAAAGTCAAGTAGAAGTATAAAATAGCTTCACAGTTATACTTTCTATCAAGTGAGTAGTCAACCCTTAAATTGTCTATTACATCAGATTTCTTTGTATCGAAGGAAAAATAGAAACTCAACATTTGCAAGGGAATTAAACATTACAATTAAGACAATAGTTATAAACAATTCAATTTATAACAATTATAAGATTAATGCATAAACATGGGTTGTTCTCCATGATCCTCGACATTGTAATGTGTGATCCATTAGCAAGTCGAGGTTTTCCTTCATCCCTTAAACACCATTTTGTTAAAGATAATTTTCTTAACTTCCCTAACTAATGGAATCCTGGTTTTGGTGTTTTAATGTATCCAAATTTAAGTTTTGGATCCCTTATAAGAACTGAAAAAGGTACACATAAAACTATTATGTGTCAATTACTAAAATTGTACTCCTGAAATAATTATTACCCTGTATGTTAACCAAGGTGGATTTAAATAAAATTAAAAACAAAACAAAACAAAACAAAAAAGGAGTATGTGGTAATGGGATATAAATGATTTTTCTTCTGGTGTATTTTTTTTTCGTTCTTTGTATTGATAGCGCCTAGAAACATGATGAGCCACACTTTAAGTTCCCATGAACGAAGGGCCGATTGATGCCCAGTTTAACATAAGCACCATTTTATGAGAGTTACCACAGTGACCAGGTTCCAGTTATCAGCTTGAACAATTTCACATATATTTAATATTAATTGCCCATTTTTCATGGATGACTTTTTCCCAGTTGCTGAATTGGTTGTTGCTGACTTTCATCTGGTTGGGAATACAATCCAGTGCAATAGTTAGACAAATTATTGGTTTGCTAACACTGAGAGAAGATGGATTCATGTTGCTGTGAGGTCAGAGTTTGTTTCCCTTCATAAACACTGAAAGGCCAGGTAGAGTTTAACTACCATTGGCATCCTTGAAATGTCAGGCCTAAGAGATTATTATTAATCCATGATGCAATTAAAAGTTTTACTGTCCTGGCAAAAAGATTCTTATTTAATTTAACAAGCACATTGAAAGTCACAGCAGGACTCTCACAGTCAGGCAAACAACACCTTTAAAGTTAATTTCATTCTTGGCTTCTAATGTGAGTGAAAAAAAATGATGCATTCAGAGATTATCTCAAGGTATTTTAAATATCAGTGATAGCTCATATCATCACTAAGTAATTTATTAACGAAACTTTTATTCTTTGAGAAACAAAATCACTCACCTTATTCGGTTGCTTATTCTTTGATTCATATACAAATGGCTGATGACATGAGATAAAAATAACTCCAACAGTGAAATTTCATAATCTTAATGAGTAAAATATTAGCAACTTTATTTATTACAACATGGAATAGATATATCATGGAAAGTGTCATATCCTATTGACACCAGAAGACCTACTGAAGACCCTTAGGAAAGTGCCAACTCTACAAAATCTATAAACTGTGAGGTAATGCTCTGATGGTAATCCACTTCAACTGCATAAATGTGAAATATTGTGGATACATATTCATGCTGGTTTATTCTCTTACCTCAGGAAGATGAATTAACTGTATTTCTTCTAAAGAAGTTTACAGAATAAAGGGGAAACACATATCAGGATAAATTATGTTAAATAATGATATGGGCCCAGATAAAATCTTGATTCTTAAGTATAATTTCCTTACAAACAACATCTAAGGTTGATTCTATAAACTGAAATTCTTAAATATTTAGCTGAGTTACTTAGTAAAAGTTTTGCTATTTTATTGGATTATTTTCCTTGTACCTTAAGATCTTTTGTTTATGGTGTTCATGGATGACACATCCACTAAGCCATTTGGGTGGGAAAATGTTTTAAGCTTGTTTTATTTTAAAGAATCCAAAGAACTTTGTAATTAAACAGAAAATAAATAATTGCCAACAAGCAATTATCATTCAATTAAGGAGTAGTTGCATGGTTATCTGTTTGCTGTAAAATAAAGCATTACTGAAATCAGTAACACAATCAATATTTCAGCAAAGGCAGGATGCTGCAGTGATGGACCTTTCAACCTGTGCTGATAAAATTGTCATCCAAATAACAGTTTTCTAGTTAAATCACCACGTTTATTTGTTTTGATTAGTACATAAATATCTGCCTGATGCTAATAAAGCTTTTAAAAATAAGAAGTATAGCGGGATAGTCTATCAAAAATGATTTTTTCCAACTTTTTACAGAGTCCTTCATAGTCTTGCATCATGTTAGGCCTGTGTTCTTTGAAAATAAATGCAGGAACTTTGGTGCTAGAAGTGCCTTACTACAGAAGATCTAAATCTTTAGAGCATTATGTCTAAAAGCAAAAATAAAGTTATCTTATATTAATATGGAACTTTATTGATTATAAAGCACTTTTACAAACTTGATTCTAATTAATTTACTCTAAGAGCCCAGGTATTCTTTCCAAGAGTAAAAACAGACACCTGAATGTGATTTTTTGCTTACTGATAAATTTAAACAAGTTTGGATATCACACAATCATACCTACTAAAGAGTTAATAAATTTTTTAAACAATATGTCAAATACACATCTCTATCACTAGACCATAAGTTCCTTAAAGATAGAAGATATTCTGGGTGCTCACATTATATCAATGAACAAAGAAACCAAATCCCTTACTTAGAAGCGCTTGAGAACAAGCTTACATTTTAACCTCTATAATCCTTATATGTAATACTGTGCCAGACACACACTGGATGGGCATCTAGAGCATGTTTGCTTACTGGGATGATTAAATAAATTATATTTTTACTGCGTATGTAACTCCAGAGACCTTTAGGTTTTGAGTGGATCTTGAAGCTTGCAGGGTCTTTTAAACCTTGTACATAGTTAGATTCAAGTGGATCATATTTTGAAGCTCTTATAATTGTGGAGCCCAAGACTTAAAAATGATACCTGATGATTAAATGATACAACTATCTTGCTATTTTTGCAGTCAAGGGGAATAGAGCAATTCAAGGAATATTTGGAAACTGTAGCAACAGTGAAATGTTTCCTATTATTATTAACTTAGTGAATTAACTATTTACTGGACCCTACTGTGAGCTTAATGATGAGATTGCTCAGGATGCAGTGACAAAGCCAGAAATACATTGCCTTCATAGAGCATACATTCTTTTTGGGGAGACTCAATCACACCAACCAACCAACCAACCAACCGAAAAGGGTATTAGTATCGAGAATATTATTCCGTTAGTTTATAACATATGTTGTAATTATTATCAAGGAATTTTGACATAATCCATGAATTCTTCAATATAGATCTGATCGTGGGACATTTTACCATTATTTTTTCAAATCTTAGATTATAAGGTAGAACCACCTGAGAGGCTTCTAATGCCTCTCAAACTTGAGTCAGCTCATCGGAAAATAACAATTTCAAACTCTGAGACTGACCAAGAAATTTGGAACAAAACTAGTTAAAATTTAAAGGGTTCAAAGTGTGTTATCAACTAGTGGCTCATTATGTGGAAATTGAGGGAACATCAAGTTGCTTATTTCTGGAGGCAACTTTTCTGAAAGTGATGGTGAGCCCGAAGACAGCACTGAAAGGTTTACATTGAGGGGCTCCTGGGTGGCTTAGTCGGTTAAGCGTCCGACTTTCACTTAGGTCATGATCTCGCAGTTCGTGGGTTCGAGCCCCGCATCGGGCTCTGTGCTGACTGCCAGCTCAGAGCCTGGAGCCTGTTTCAGTCTGTGACTCCCTCTCTCTCTGACCCTCCCCTACTCACGCTCTCTCTCTCTCTCTCTCTCCTAGAAATTAAAAAAAAAAAAAAAAGAAAGGTTTACATTGAAAAAGTATGAAGTAATCAGGTAGACTTGAATACAGTTAGTAGGCTTGTATTCTGAGAAAGCAAAAGACATAAAGAAGCACTTAGAAAGTACAGATTTGGTGAAGATTATTTGACTTCTTTTTTTTTTAATTTTAAAATGTTTTATTTATTTCTGAGAGAGAGACAGCATGAGCAGAGGAGGGTCAGAGAGAGAGGGAGACACAGAATCTGAAACAGTCTCCAGGCTCTGAGCTAGCTGTCAGCACAGAGCCCGACAGGGGGCTTAAGCCCACGAACCCTGAGATCATGACTTGAGCCGAAGTCAGACGCTCAACCGACTGAGCCACCCAGGCACCCCAAGATTATTGAACTTCTAATGGCTGGATATACGTTGATGAACATTATTCAGTGATCTTGGGATCCTTTAGGGGGTTTGAAATAAATAGTGCATTTCTCTTATTATACTAAAAGACTTAAGAAACCATAAAACAAAGTAAGGGCAAATAGGATAGATAACACTACTGAATTAAATAAGATAAATTATGGCTCAGAATTGAGTAGAAAGGAGAGGAGAGTCAGTTTAGAAAATTAAAACATTGAATGAGAAAAACAAATTCTTGCATGCTAGATTTATATACAATATTGATGTACAGAGTGGAGTGCTTGGGTGGCTCAGTTGGTAGTGTGTCCTACTTTGGCTCAGGTCATGATCTCGCAGTTCACGGGTTCAAGCCCCGCATTGGACTCTGTGCTGATCCTCACAGCCTGGAGCCTGCTTTGGATTCTGTATCTCCCAGTCTCTCTGTCCCTTCCCAGCTTGTGGTGTATGTCTCTCTCTCTCTCAAAAGTAAATAAGAAAACATTGTTAAAATGATTTTAAAAGTATTTATGTACAGTGAAAGCAAATAACATCAACAGAGTGTATGAAAACTGAATTGGGCAATGGTACCTTTGCCTAAGGTTGCTAAAAGTTATCTTCATTTTAAAAAGCTGAGTTTGTTTTATATTGATGAGCACTTTGCTACTGCAAAAACCAAAACCAAAACCAAAACCAAACAAAAACCAAACCAAACCAAAACAAAACAAAACGAGTAAGTATTAACGTTTTTTTGTTGTGAACCAAAAGTCCTTTTTGGAAATGTTTTCTATCTGAATCTGATACATTTTTGTGGTTTGAGCTATGTAATTTGGTATTTGGAATATTTTGTCAAAAACCCTATTATTCAGCTTTTAAATTGTATTTATACTTGGGTTGTTTGGGTGGCTCAGTTGGTTAATCGTCTGACTTTGGCTCAGGTCATGATGTCAACAGTTTGTGGGTGCAAGCCCCACATCAGGCTCTGTGCTGACAGCTCAGAGCCTGGAGCCTGCTTTGATTTCTCTGTCTCCTTCTCTCTCTGTACCTCCTCCTCTCATGCTCTTTTTCTCTCAAAAATATATAAACATTAAAAACCTTTAAACTGCGTTTATACTAAAAATCAATAGCAATATCTTAGGCAACATTAAAAAGTAATATTTGAGGTATATTGGGTGACTGGAGAATAACTTGATCCTAGTGTTTGATGACTTGTAAGTCTCTTCATTGTGGTGACAGCTTCCAAATGAAGCTGACTTCATTATTCAATATGCTGACTATATTAGGGTGTAACATGGAAGCCAGATACTGACTTTATATATATATTTTATTTTTGTATTAATGTTTGCAGCTGCAATTCCCGCACTGCTCACACTATGGTGAAAAATGTGAAGATAGAACAGCTTAGGTGAATAAGTTTAACCTCAACTCATCAGTCAAAAACACTAATAAATCTGTGAGAAAAGGCAGCCTAGATTGCAAAGGTGGCAGGTTTTGTGAGTACAGTCATTCCAAGAGAGTGCACTGTTGGTTATATAGCCTGGTATAAATAACAGGTAGGAAAAAAATCTACTGAAGGTGGGGGTGTTCTGTTCCTTGTTGTATCCTGGCAGCTACAGAAATGCTAAAAAAAAAAAAAAAATATCAGGTCTTACTCTGCATCCCTTAGCTCTTTACCCTTCCACCTCGCTGGGCAGAGACTTAATCACTTCACATTCTATAAAATCTTAATTCTGTGAGTCACTATCTCTGATCTCAGTAGCATGTATGAATACCAGTAATCAAATGTAACTTTAAGGATAGGGGGTAATTTTGAGTTTCTCACAAGTAAGCTGTTCTGCAAAGAGCAGCCTTGAAAATAGAATCTAAAATAAAAATTTGTCCTTTATGGTTTTAATGTCTGCCATAACTATGTTGGGAAATTTAGTAGAAAAGAAAGTTTTGGTCTTTGGTAATCAATGAAAGTAGTCTTTAATATAAAATCCTATCACTTCGGCAATTAAGCAAGATTAATGAGGAAAATGTAGGAAGTGATAATATTTCCAAAAAAGGTCCATTTTTGACCTGATCTTTGTTTGTGTTTTTCAACAGTTCCAGGCCTGGAAGGCCTCCTAAGCGTTCTTTGGGAGTGTTTCAGGACAATGCTCGCCTTATGCCCCATTCAGTCCCAGGCCTTTTATCACCAGGACTTATCACTCCGACAGGTAATAAAATTCATCTGATGATCACCCTTGTCTGTTTATGCTGTCCTGCATTAGAAATAAACTAATATTGATCTAACTGTCTTGTCCTTCAGAGTTTTTCAAGTTGTACTGAAGGTTAAATTATTCAATTTTTAAAGTATTCATGAAAACAGTTTTGTTACTCCAATGACTCAAATCAAATGGACATGACTCTTTAAAAAATTAACTGTCTTACGAAGGACCATGGGGGAGAAGAAGGAGAAAAATAGTGGGGAGAGGGAGGGAAGCAAATCATGAGAGACTCTTGAATACTGAGAACAAACTGAGGACTAATGGGTGTGGGGGGGAGGAGGGGGGATGGGCATGGAGGAGGGCACTTGTGAGGATAAGCACTGGGTGTTATATGGAAACCAACTTGACAATAAACTATTAAAAAATTAACTTCATTTCCTTGCAGGATATCCCTTTCAAGGTCCTATTGTTTGTATGTTTTTATGTGTTGGGGCAGGGATGAGGGGCACTAGCCAAACTAGCCTTGTTTCGAAGACTCCTATAGGATGCAGCACATATGCTTACTTATATTTCTCAATAACATATTTTTCTTTGTTTTTGAGGATTTTGGGAAACTGTGTACCATACCCAAGTTTTACTTGAAGTTAAAAGTAGAAAGAAGATGTACCCTTGTTAAGAAGCTTTCTGATTAGAAAAGAGAACATCCAAGTGGACATTATCATAAATGATAATTCAGTGTTTATCAATATTATGATAAACGGTACTTCCCTAAAAATACCACTTTAATAATTTAGTATTGAACATTTTTATTCTCTATAAAGGAACTTAATAATACATGAAACGCTTAAAGCAAGCTTAAAATTTCTCTAAATGAAACTTTAATAATCGTTAAAGTTATTACATGGTAAAAAATGAACTCGGGGCGCCTCGGTGGCTTAGTCGGTTAAGCGTCCGACTTTCGCTTAGGTCATGATCTCGCGGTTCGTGGGTTCGGGCCCCGCGTCGGGCTCTGTGCTGACTGCCAGCTCAGAGCCTGGAGCCTGTTTCAGACTGTGACTCCCTCTCTCTCTGGCCCTCCCCTGCTTGCGCTGTCTCTCTCTCTCTCTCTCCTAGAAATAAATAAAACAGTAAAAAAAAAGAAAATGAACTCAATGATAATGAGATCTTTATACCTTTAATAACACAAAATTTTATAAAGCACCTACTGCATTTGAGTATTATGTATAAGGTAATAAAAGTTATATGAGTAGCAGTCTTTGCCTATAGTTGAAGTAGAGAGAAAGATATCTAAACTAATAACTACATTAAAGTGTAATATAAACTATAATACAAATACATACCAGATGTTTTAAGATCACAGACAAGGGAGACACTAAATCAATTTGGTAAGTGAGGTAATACACACAGGGATGGAAACTTTGGAGCTATGTTTTGTAGACTGAGTGTTGGACAGAAGGAAAATCAGTGAAAAACATTCTAGGCTAGAGAGAAGACTATAGAGAGATATACACTGATGAAAAGAGTTTAGTGTGTTAGGAGAAATATCAGTTGAGTTGAAGAGACTAGAGAAAATATTTGAGGTGGCAGACTTATAGGCAATGTGTTTAGAATATAGAGAGTGGTAAAAGCCAGCTTGTGAACATAGCTTTTTATTTATAAAGATGAGCAGCTTAGGGTTTTCCCTATAGACCAGTGGTGTCTGTTTCAAAGTCTTTCCTTATTGCTAACATGGAATTGGGGAAGTACTTCCAGAATCTCCACTTCTGCCTCAGCATTTTATATGTTCTAGTTCACATAGATTTTGTTTAAATTTTTAAAAAGTCTGTTGTAGATAAAAAGGACCACTGCTA
Source organism: Hyaena hyaena (assembly GCF_003009895.1). Lineage (NCBI taxonomy): Eukaryota > Metazoa > Chordata > Mammalia > Carnivora > Hyaenidae > Hyaena > Hyaena hyaena. The sequence continues at coordinate 149,449 of NW_024082163.1, forward strand.
ATAAATGGTAAATGTCCTAAAAACAATTATTGTGGAGTTTAAGTAAGAATGAAGGCAATAAAAGGAAGGAGGGTCACTTGTTACAGTTCAGGGAAAAAATACTGAGGACTGGAACTAAAGAAAATTCAACACGGTAGAAAAGATATTTAAAGTGGTTTATTAAGTAGAATTATTCACACTTGATAATTGATCAAAATAGATGGTGAGAGGATGAAGTCTAGGATGATTCATGTCTAGCCTGGGCAACAAGTTGGATGATGGTGTCATCATCCAAGACAGAGAATTTAAGAAGAGACACAGGTTTTGGGGGTTAGAAAATGATTTTTTAGAGTAAGTATTTATAAACAAATTCTCAACTCGCCTTGTGCATATAAAAAATATAGAGGGCATAACACTGCCTGAAATATATCGTGGTGCTCTATAAATGATAATTATTTTTGAGTTATAAAATACATTGACAGAGCCTAGAAATAATACCATGCAAATAATCAGATCCATGTCCTGACTGTGATGGAATGTGTAGATGAAGAAAAAAAATGGATTTTAGGGGTGCCTGCATGGCTTAGTCAGCTAAGTGTATAACTTCAGCTCAGGTCATGATCTCGCTCTTTGTGGGTTTGAGTCCCACATTGGGTTCTGTGTTGACAGCTCAGAGCCTGGAGCCTGCTTCTGTTTTTGTGCCTCCCTCTCTCTCTCCTCATTCCCACACACTCACAGTCTCTCTCTCTCTCAATAATAAATAAATGTTAAAGAAAAAAGAAAGGGAAAAAGGATTTAAAACTGTCTTGAAGTTAATACTCTTGAGTAAACTGTATCCGTTATCTATTGAAGAAACTCAGTAATATATATTAAGTTCTTATTGTATTCCTGGTATGAGTGCTAAGTGTTTTATATGCACTTCATTTAATCTTCACGTAGCTTTATGGAATTTATCTTCATCTTTCAAGTGAACAATTTATGGCTCAGTAAGTTTACATTAATTGCTTAAAGTCACAAAGCAATTCAATGGAAGAATTGGGTTTCAAACCCAAGACTTTTAAACTCCAGAGTCCATACTCTTCTTCATACTCATCCTCACAATGTCTTACAGTACATGTGGGAATCCAGTCTGAAGCTTTCATCTCCTCCTAATTTACTTGGCATATATATTTGATCTTTCTTAGAGCCTTCTTCCTTGGCCTTTCCTTGTACAGCTTGGATTTAACACAATGAGAGCCATTGAAATAAAAATCCTCAATTCTTAACCCTTTGCTTGTCCCGAGAGTTAAATGATATTGATAAGGCATTGAGTGGAGAAAGGCATGAGCACTTCTGTCTAAAAGACAAAAAATAGAAAAAAAAATAAATACGGGGGAGATGGAGGAATCTTCACGACTCTATGGTAATTCCTTTCCTTAATTTACATGATTTTATTTTCCAAACTGAAGGATATTCTACTCACCTATAGTCAAATGTAAGAAGAAAATGCTCTGTAAAACCAAGTAGAAATAATTTTAGGATTATGCATTATTTTGGATTAGACATACCACTTCACTCCTCCATTAGCAAAGATAATTGAGAATAAATTGTCAATTTAGCTATCAACAAGTTTCATATTGACATTATACTTACCATGTCTGTCAAACTTAACTTCATTAATTTTATTTAAAAATAATTTTGAAGAATCCAGTTGATACAATTTTAAGTTTTATTTGAATTCCAGTGGATTTTTTTTTGTAGTTTCAAGTTTTTATTTCAATTCCAGTTAGTTAAAATACAGTGTAATAGTTTCAGGTGTAGAATTTGGTGATTCATCACATATACACAACACCCAGTGCTCATATAGACAGTTGCTACTTTTAATAAGGTCTGTTATGGATTGAAACTTATCTTCCCTGAACACCTGTCCCCCCAAAATGATTATTGAAATGTTTTACAATACTTTTGGCTTCAAGTGCTTGTGTCTCAAAATATATTTTTGTAAAGAAATCTACAATGTTATGCAGTTGTATATAAATGTATATACAATGTATAAATTAATATTGAAAAGAGTTTGCTGGGGCCTCCTGTTTCCGTATCATATGTGTGAATAAGACCCTCTGAACCCTGCTAAAATTGCCTAATGGAACTTGTTCTATATTTGTTTGTATTATTTCTTTCCATTTATAACCTAAAAAATGGTGTATAAAGGTAACAGAATGATCATCATGTCTCTTTTCAGATATTGTGATGTTTTTGTATATTACTTTTGCTTTTAAGTTGTTGTCCCCCTCCCCCAGAAGTTGCAAGCAAGAATCAAGTTAAAAGGTTTAGAAATGGCTAAGGTATTTTCCTTTGATTTATTTAAAAAGAGTTCTCAATTTATTCATATAGTTTGACATAGAAATATTTAAAAATGCAGAATAATACCAAGTATGTCATATTGTTCTATCTGCTTAGCAGGTAACTTCTTTCAATTTCTATTATCATATGATTTTATTTCCTTTTATGATGTTTTTTTTTTCATTTCAAATATGTTAATTTTCTTCTTGGCTACATCTCCCCTATATAATGGAAACTGATTCATTCAAGCTCCTCTAATTCAAAATTTGAGATAATTCAGACAATGGCGATGCTAAAGTCTCTAATATTAATAAAAATATCTTAGCAAACAAAACTGTAAACAAGAAAGAAATGTACATGGGTGTGGGTGTGTGCATTGGTGGAGCACTAAAATACTTGAGAGGTTTAATTTACACAGGTACTTGAAAACTACTTCAGCAAGATATGATTCTATATAAGTAATCAACATACTCACTACTGATTATAGGTTTTTACTAAAATAGGACCTATTCGGGGCGCCTGGGTGTCTTAGTCGGTTAAGCGTCCGACTTTCGCTTAGGTCATGATCTCACGGTTCGTGTGTTCGAGCCCCGCGTCGGGCTCTGTGCTGGCTGCCAGCTCAGAGCCTGGAGCCTGTTTCAGTCTGTGACTCCCTCTCTCTCTCTGACCCTCCCCTGCTTACGCTGTCTCTCTCTCCCTCTCGTAGAAATAAATAAAAAAAAAAAAATTAAAAAAATAAAATAAAATAAGACCTATTCTTAAAAATATTGCCTGATATTTTTTAGATATTACACCTATGTAACTATAGATAGATAATCTATCTTTATTAATCTTTATTATATATACATACATATATATTCATTCATTTCATTTAACATATATTTATTGAGTATATTGAGTATTTATTCTGCACCAAACAATATGAGAGAACATTTTAACATCTTAAAATAAAATTCATTCTGTGAGTCAGAGTTTTCCCAAATTTCATTCAGCCTTTTCCTTAGTTATTACAAAATTATGAAGTCTGAATTTGTTGTACCTTCATATATTGAACTGCTTGATATTCTGAACATCTCATGTCTCTGTATCTGTTCCTATTGTTCAATTCATATCTTAATTATTGGTAGAATATTAATACATAATAATCTTATTTTCTGATATATTTTTATGAAATATTTTGGTCTATGGGGGGAATAAAAGAGGGAATGTTATCCTTATCTTTCTCTGCATCTCTGCAGAAGTACCTGGATCACACTGAAGGGATGGATTAGCTGTATGTAACTGAATTTCCCAAAAGGGACTGCTCACTTTTCTTCAGCTTATGAAGCATTTCAAATAGACAGATATGGAATTTGTCCTGAGAGAGATTTAAACAGGCAATTTACAAAGAATTAATATAATGCTTTAGATAAAATTCTTGTAGTGTTCATTTCTTAAAAGGTGGCAGATTATTCGGCTTCTCTCTTTCTCTCTCTCTCTCTCTCTCTCTCTCTCTCTCTCTCGATTCTAGCTCTATTGTGGCCAAATATTTTCAGGAATTTCAGCTCAAGTCTCTGGTGAGGATAACAGTACCCAAAATAGTGAAGATATAATGCAGTAATAGAAGCTATAGCACTCAAATCAGAATTGACAGAATCATAAGTAGAATCATGCCAAGTCTTGGCAGTGTGATGTCAACTTTATGATATGAACATAACTTCAATTAGTCTGATAGGATATTTGAATCAGTGCCCTTCCTTTCATGATACGTTTCCTATTCTCACTAAGTTTGGATGCTAAGGAGTGGTCTTAAGGAGCACAGAAAGTTTCTAAGCTGTTCCCTTATCAGTGGGCAAAAGGAAAGTTAAATTTAGAAAAAATAATCTTTTTGATGGTTAATTTAAATGTACATTTCTATGATTTTCTTTGGATTTTTTAATGAGCAATATTGCAAAGCATGCTTCATATCACACAAATGATATCTGCTTTTATGTCATAAACTTTCTTAGTTATTTCTTGTGTGTTCAGGAAGATCATTGGCCTAGTGAGAACCAGAGGTTGAATTACTAATATTTTTTAACATAGGGTATAATTTAAACTTAATATGCAATTCTAGTTTCTTTACTAAATAAAAAGTGTAACTACGTCAATATGATAACAAGAACCCCATTCATTGTATTAGTTGAATCTTGGTTTCCCAAATCTCAATTTCATTCTTAATGTTTTTTTCTATATGTGTTATATATATATATTATATTTTATTTTAATTTTAGTAGTTTATTGTCAAGTTGGTTTCCATATAACACCCAGTGCTCATCCCCACAAGTGCCTTCCTCCATGCCCATCACCCCTCATCCCCTCTCCCCCACCCCCATCAACCCTCAGTTTGTTCTCAGCATTCAAGAGTCTCTTATGGTTTGCCTCCCTCCCTCTTCCAAACTATTTTTCCCCTTCTTCTCCCCAAAGGCCCTCCGTTAAGTTCCTCCTAATACAACTATACTTGCAAACATATGGTATCTGTCCTTCTCTGCCTGCCTTATTTCACTCAGCATAACACCCTCAAGTTCCATTCATGTTGCTACACAGGGCCAGATTTCATTCTTTCTCATTGCCATGTAGTATTCCATGGTATAGATAAACCACATACTCTTGATCCATTCGTCAGTTGATGGACAATTAGGCTCTTTCCATGTTGAGAGTGCTGCTATGAACATTGGGGTATATGTTCCCCTATGCATCAGCACTCCTGGATCCCTTGGGTAAATTCCTAGCAGTGCTATAGCTGGGTAATAGGGGAGTTCTATTGTTAGTTTCTTGAGGAAACTCCACACTGTTTTCCAGAGGGGCTACACCAGTTGACATTCCCACCAACAGCGTAGGAGGGTGCCTGTTTCTCCGCATCGTCGCCAGCATCTAGAGTCTCCTGATTTGTTCATTTTAGCCACTCTGACTGGCATGAGGTGGTATCTCAGTGTGGTTGTGATTTGTATTTCCCTGATGATGAGGGACGCTGAGCATCGTTTCATGTGTCTGTTGGCCATCTGGATGTCCTCTTTGGAGAAGTGTCTGTTCATGTCTTCTGTCCATTTATTCACTGGATTATTTGTTTTTTGGGCGTGGAGTTTGGTGAGTTCCTTAGAGATTTTGGATACTAGCCCTTTATCTGATATGTCATTTTTAACTATATTTTCCCATTCTGTCAGTTGCCTATTAGTTTTATGGATTGTTTCCTTTGCCATGCAGAAACTTTTTATCTTGATGAGGTCCCAATAGTTCATTTTTGTTGATTCCCTTGCCTTTGGGGATTTGTCAAGTAAGAAATTGCTGTGGTTGAGGTCAAGAAGGTTGTTTCCCACTTTGTCCTCGAGGGTTTTGATAAATATTTTAACATAAAAATATGTCCACCCAATTTTTTAAACTTCTTTCAATCATGTTTGTCCTGCATGAGTGTCTCATAGAGCAGAATCCGTTGTTTATTTCCAGTGTAGGTAGGAGAGAAACCTTGGAAATTAAGCAAACTTTACAGCATGTTGATGATGATGGTGGTGGTGGTGATGGTGATAACTTAAATAGTGCTTTTATAAAGCACCTCTACATCTTTAATGTATCACTATATGCATGTATGTACCTAAACTTTATGTTTAAAAAGAATGACTTTCAAATGCTTTCTAATTTGATCTTTTCAGCAGTCCTGTAAAGTTAGCATTAATATTTGTCTAACAGATGAAAAAAATGAGTTTTCAATAAGTTAGCTGACTTGTCTCAAATCTGAGAAACAGTAAAGTATGGAGCCAGGTCTCTTGACCATTAATTTCTTTTTTCCCCTTTTCAATATTTATTTTACTTTATTTTTAAGTTTTAATTTAAATCTTAGTTAACATACAGTGTAATATTAGTTTCAGGTATAAAATATAGTGATTCAACACTTCCATACAATGTCTCATGCTCATCAAAAGTGCACTTCCTAATTCTCATCACCTATTTAACCCATCCCTCCACCGACCTCCCCTCTGGTAACCATCCATTTGTTCTCTATAGTTAAGAGTCTTTATAAAACACTCTTAACTGTAAAAGCCGAGGTCTCTTGACTACTATCATCATAATTTTATAAATACACTGAACTATATCTCTCATTCAATAGCTTGGTGTTGAAAATTTAAGCTGTAAATTTTTAGGGTTATATCAGAACTACTTAAGTATGAAAGATAAGATGTCTGGTATGTCAGAAGTAGGAAATCCTGGAATAACCCATGTAATTAACTGTTGGTGACCGTATAACTTTAATAAAATAAAATTTGATGTTTTTCTTTCCTTTTTTGGGGATCATTTTAATAGTCATTTACAGTGTGGGGTAGCTAGTATAATTAGACGTGGCTCTAATTTTTCTTTCCAATAAGTATAAAAACAGTCTTCTGAATTATTGCAACCCACCTTTCCTGTAAAGAAAGGTAACAGTTATAAATTGTTCCTTGTGACAATTCTTCAGTAAATCACTTTGTTATGTATGGATTGAATTAATATGATTAAGTTAATCAGAAATAGAAATGTTGCCAAACTCCAATAGTCTGCCTGCAATGCGATTTTACATTAACAGTCCTAACTTCCCTCTGTGTTTAGAGGATCACTGATAACTACACACTGTCCTTGTGATAAATTATGTACCCCACAGAGCTCTGCTTTCCTTCTAGTCAATCCTCAAACCATCCCCAAATAAGAGATCTTATAAAAATCACAAAGTCAGAAAGACACATTTGCAACTCTAGGGCTCACCCTCAACTTCATTTTCCACATCACACAGAATGTACATGAAATGAAATACACAACTCTTCACCTACTACGTGTATCATTTCTTCAGTGTCTGCACTTTATGCTGACTTACTTTTCCTAAGGGAGAAAGTGTACATTTAAATAGCACAATAAAAGTTTCCATTGTATAATATGCCTGAAAATGATAAGATGCCTTGTCACTATTTTATTTTATTGAAGGCAGTAGACTGTTGTATTGAAATAACTCATTACATTAAAGCATGTAGTTAGGAAAACACACTAAATATCAATAATTCAAGGAATACTAAAAAGCAAAAATAAATTTCTTATCATTTCCTATTAAAGCTATAGAGGATAATAAGAGTTAAAATATACAGACATCACCTTCATACTGTGACTAGAAATGAGTAACAGTGCATAGCCTTGATACCTAGTCCCCAACTCTAAAAAAGTCTATAGGTCATAAGATAGCCTACCTTTATTATCAACCAAAAGTTGGGGGTAGGGGTTGGTTATTGTGGTGTTGGTGGTGGTGAAAATGTTTTGTGTGACCTCTGGCTTCCCTTTTTGCAATGTATAAACTTTGGATCACGTTTTCAACTCATTTTGTTTACATTAAATATAGGTAAAATCCTGAGACTTTGAAAAAATTTTTATTGTACATTTGTACACGTGACTGAATCAATATAGACAGTACCGATATATTGAACTTAAAAATGCTATTAGTGTATACTTTTTCCTTCATGAGTGCTCTCGCTTAATCATTTTAATGTACAAATGAACGTGCCATGTAAGAGTTTTTTAAATCTTTCTGTAAAATAAATATGGGCTAATAACTAACTTGATAGACTTCTTGTACATAATCGCTAAAAGTAAAAAGTAGAATTCTGACTTTAAATGACAACATAAAATGGGGTCAGTTAAATTGACTCAAATTTTTTCTTTTCCATGGATCCCAAAAGTAATGATGTTTTATTTTTTAGTAGTGTTACTTGAATACCCCAAGAATCAACTGAGAATAACTTTTTTTAATCATATAAAAGATCCTTTCCTCCTTGTACTTTATGTGAAGATATGTGAAATTACTTAAGTCACTGTAATAAAATTAAATAAAATGGGCCACACAGGATAGTAGTGAATATTAAATTGAAGTCAGGGTAAGAAAGATGGGAGAGCTTATCACGAAAGACTAACATTGAGTGAAAAAAGGAAATTGGTAATAATCAGTTGGTGGATAGAGGCTCACCATATACATTTGTGGGTTGCTGCCTGTGTAGCATTATTTGAAAAAGACTGGGAAAGTATCTTCCTAAAATAAATTATTTTTAAGTGTCTTTTGTGGTATAACTGGCATAGAATAAACTTACATGTTAAGTGTACAATTCTTTATTTTGACACATATTCATAGGCCCAAAACCACCACCACAATCAAGATAATAGGCATATTAATTTCTTTAAACTTTCTTAGCACCCGATCTTTCCTTCCCTGTATGCTTTCTAGGAAACTACTGATCTTCTTTCTGTCACTATAGCTTGTTTTTCCTAAAGATTTATATGAAAAAATCTTAAAGTATTCATTTTTTGTCTGACTTTTTTTACTTGCTGTAATTATTTTGAGGTTCCACGTTGTTGTGTGCATTAATGGTTCTTTCATTTTTATTGCTAAATAGTATTCCATGGTATAATTATACAGTGATTTATTCATATATTTCCCTCTTGTAGCTTAAAATTATATAGAAGACAAAATTGTGGAAAAGAAGACTGAAAAATATTGGATTACAAATTTAGACTTAAGGAACTTAGTGACTCCATAAAGTATAATAACATTTGTACCATAGGAGTCCCAAAAGAAGAAGAGAGGATAAAAGTGGCAGAAGGTTTATTTGAGCAAATTATAGCTGAAAATTTCCATAATCTGAGGAATTAACTAGACATCCAAATCCAGGAGGCACGGAGAACTCCCATCGAAATCAGTAAAAACAGGCCAACACTAAAACATATCATAATAAAATTTGCCACATACAGAGATAGGGAAATAATTTTGAAAGCAAAAAGGGAAAAGAAATTGCTAAACTACAAAGGAATACAAATACAGCTATAGACAGAAACTTGATAGATCAGAAGGGAGTAGCATGATATATTCAAAGTGGTGAAGGGGAAAATGTGCAGTCAAGAATACACTATTCAGTAAGGCTGTAATTCAGAATAGAAGGAAATATCAAGAGTTTCTCAGACAAACAAAAATTAAAGGAGTTATTGAGCACTAAACCAGCCTGAAAGAGATATTAAAGTGGACTCTTTGAATGAGAAAGAAAACAAAAGTGAAAAGGCTAGAAAGGAACAAAGAATATCTCCAGAAATACCAACTTTACAGGTAACACAATGGCAATAAATTAACATATATCAATAATCACTCTGGATGTAAATGGTCTAGTGCTCCAATCAAAAGATATAGGGTGAGGGGCGCCTGGGTGGCTTAGTCGGTTAAGCGTCTGACTTTCGCTTAGGTCATGATCTCACGGTTCGTGGGTTCGAGCCCCGCGTCGGGCTCTGTGCTGACTGCCAGCTTGGAGCCTGGAGCCTGTTTCAGTCTGTGACTCCCTCTCTCTGACCTTTCCCTGCTCACGCTGTCTCTCTCTCTCTCTCCTAGAAATAAATAAAACATTAAAATAAAAAAAAGACATAGGGTGTCAGATGGATGGAAAAAAAAAAAGACCCCTATTTATTTTGCCTACAAAAGACTCATTTTAGACCTAAAGACACCTGTAGATTGAAAGTAAGAGGATAGAGATCCATTTCTCATGTTGATGGACATCAAAAGAAAGACTGGGTAGCCATACTTATATACAATGAACTAGATTATATGACTATAATGAGATGAAGAAGGCATTATATCATAATAAAGAAATCTATGCAATAAAAAGAACTAACAATGTAAATATTTATGCGCCCAACTTTAAACACCCAAATATATAAATCAATCAATAACAAACATAAATTAACTCCTTGAAAATAATACAATAATTGTGTGGGACTTAAACATCTCCCTTAGAGCAATGAACAGATCATCTAAGCAAAAAATCAAGAAAACAATGGCTTTGAATAACACACTGGATTAGATGGAATTCACAAATACATTCAGAACATTTCGTCATAAAGGAGAATACACACTATTTTCTAGTGCACATGGAACATTCTCCAGAATAGATCACATACTGGGTCACAAATCAGGCCTTAACAATTGCAAAAAGACTGAGATCATACCATGTATATTTTCTGACCACACCTCTATGAAACTTAAAGTCAACCATAAGAAAATTTGGGAATATCACAAATTCACAAACGTTAAAGAACATCCTACCAAATAATGAATGGATTAACCAGGAAATTAAAGAAGTTAAAAATACCTGGAAGGAAATGAAAATGAAAGCACAATAGTCCAAAACCTTTGTGATGTAGCAAAAGTAGTCATAAGAAGGAAATACATAGAAATAGAGACCTACATCAAGAAGCAAGTAAAGTCTTAAATGCACAACCTTACACCTAAGGGAGCTAGAAAATGAACAGAATATAAAGGTAAAATCCAGCACAAGAATGGAAACAATAAAGATTAGAGCAGAAATAATAATATAGAATCAAAAACAACAGTAGGACAGAGCAATGAAACTAGGAGCTGTTTCTTTGAAAGAATTAATAAAATTGATAAACCTCTACCAGACTTATCAAAAAGAAAAGAGATGATATCTCAGTGTGGTTTTGATTTGTATTTCCCTGATGAGGAGGGATGCTGAGCATCGTCTCATGTGTCTTTTGGCCATCTGAATGTCCTCTTTGGAGAAGTGTCTGTTCATGTCTTCTGCCCATTTCTTCACTGGGTTGTTTGTTTTTCGGGCGTGGAGTTTGGTGAGTTCCTTATAGATTCTGGATATTAACCCTTTATCTGATATGTCATTTGCAACTATCTTTTCCCATTCCGTTGGTTGCCTATTAATTTTCTGGGTTGTTTCCTTGGCTGTGCAGAAACTTTTAATCTTGATGAGGTCCCAACAGTTTATTTTTGCTCTTGATTCCCTTGCTTTTGGGGATGTGTCAAGTAAGAAGTTGCTGCGGTGGAGGTCAAGGAGGTTGTTTCCTGCTTTCTCCTCTAGAGTGTTGATAGTTTCCTGTCTCACGTTCAGGTCCTTTATCCATTTTGAGCTGATTTTTGTGCATGGTGTGAGAAAATGATCAGAGTGGCTAAAATGAGCAAATCAGAGAACTCTAGATGCTGGCGAGGATGTGGAGAAACGGGCACCCTCCTACACTGTTGGTGGGAATGTACACTGGTACAGCCCCTCTGGAAAACAGTGTGGATGTTCCTCAGGAAACTAACAATAGAACTCCCCTTTGACCCAGCAATAGCACTGCTAGGAATTTACCCAAGGGATCCAGAAATGCTGATGCATAGGGGAACATATACCCCAATGTTCATAGCAGCACTCTCCACAATAGCTAAAACATGGAAAGAGCCTAAGTGTCCATCAACAGATGAATGGATCAAGAAGATGTGGTTTATCTATACCATGGAATACTACATGGCAATGAGAAACAATGAAATCTGGCCATGTGTAGCAACATGGATGGACTTTGAGGGTGTTATGCTGAGCGAAATAAGTCAGGCAGAGAAGGACAAATATCATATGTTTGCACCTATAGGAGGATTAGGAGGAACTTGACGGAGGAACAAGGGGGAGAAGAAGGGCGGAAATGGTGGGGGAAAGGGAGAGAGGCAAACCATGAGAGACTCTTGAATGCTGACAAAAACTGAGGACTGATGGATATGGGGGGGAGGGGGTGATGGGCATGGAGGAGGACACTTGTGGGGATGAGCACTGAGTGTTATGTGGAAACTAATTTGACAATAAACTATTTGTAAAAAAAAAAAAAAAAAAGAGAAAGTACCAAAATAAATCACGAATGAAAGGGGACATATCACAATGAACACTACAGAAATACCAACAATTATAGGAGTATATTAGAAAAAATATATGCCAAAAAATTGGGCAGTCTGGAAGAAATGGATAAATTCCTAGAAACATATAAACCACCAAAACTGAAAAAGAAAGAAATAGAAATTCTGAACAGACCAATAACCAGCAAAGAAATTGAATTGGTTATGAAAAATCTCCAAACAAACAGAAGTCCAGTGATGGATGGCTTTCCAGGGGAATTCTACCAAACATTTAAAGAACATTAATAACGGTTTTTCTCGAACTGTTCCAAACAATAGAGATGGAAGGAAAACTTCCAAACTCATTCTACATGGCCAATATTACCTTGATTCTAAAACCAGATGAAGAGTCCACTATAAAGGAGAACTATGGGTCATATCCCTAATTAACATGGATGCAAAAATTTCAATAAGATACTAGTAAATCAAATCCAACAGTACATTAAATGAAATATTCACCACAATCACGTGGGATTTATCCATGGGCTGGAAATGTGGTTTACTATTCACAGATCAATCAATGTGATACACCACATTAAGAAAAGAAAGGATAAGAGCCATAAGATAATCTCAAAAGATGCAGAAAAAGCAGCTGACCAACTACAGTATCCATTCTTGATAAAAATTCTCAGCAAAGTATAGATAGAGGGGACATATCTCAACTTAATAAGGCCATATATGAAAGACTCACAACTAATATAATCCTCACTGGGTAAACATTAAGAGCTGTTTCTCTAACATCAGGAACAAGACAGGGATGTCCAGTCTCATCACTGCTTTTTAACATAGTACTGGAAGTACTAGCTTCAGCAATCAGACAAGAAAAGGAAATAAGAGATATTCAAATTAGCAAGGAAGAAGTCCAACTTTCACTATTTGCAGATGACATGTTGCTCTCTATATAAACGCAAACGACTCCATGAAAAAAAAATTCTAGAACTGATACACAAATTCATCAATGTCACAGGATACAAAGTTAACCAGCAAAAATCGGTTGTATTTCTATACACCAATAATGAAGCAGCAGAGTCGAAATCAAAGAATCAATCCCATTTACATGCATCAAAACCTACAAGATACCTAGGATAAACTGATCCAAAGAGGTAAAATATCTGAAATCAGCAAACTATAGAATACGGATGAAAGAAATTGAAGAAAATACAAAGAAATGAAAAAACTCCCCATGCTCATGGATTGGAGAAACAATTATTGTTAAAATGTCTATACTACCCAAAGTAATCTATACCTTTAGTGAAATACCCATCAAAATACCACCAGAATTTTTCTCTGAGCTAGAAGAAATAATCCTAAATTTTGTATGGAACCACAAAATACCTTGAATAGACAAAACAATCTTGAAAAAGAAAAGCAAAGTTGGAGGCATCACAATTCCTGACATCAAGCTATATTACAAAGCTCTTTTGATCAAGACAATATGGTACTGGATCAAAAATAAACACATAGATCAATGGAACAAAATAGAAAACCCAAAAATAGACCTACAGCAATATGGTCTACTAATGTTTGAGAAAGCAAAGAATATCCAACAAAAAAGTCAGTCTCTTCAACAAATTGTGTTGGGAAACTTGGACAGCAACATGTAGAATTAAACTGAACCACTTTTTTACACCATATACAAAAATAAACTAAAAATGGATGAGAAACCTAAATGTGAGACAGGAAACCATCAAAATCCTACAGGGGAACACAGGAAGGCACGTCTTTGACATCAGTAATAGCAATTTCTTAACAGACATGTCGCTGGAAGTGAGGGAAACAAAAGCAAAAATGAACTATTGGAACTTCATCGAGAGTGAAGAAAACAATGAACAAAAGTAAAAGACAAACTATGGACTGGTAGAAGATATTTCTAAATGATACATCTGATAAAGGATAGTATCTCAGATCTATTAAGAACTTATCAAGCTTAACACCCAAAAAACAAATAATCAAACTTAACACCCAAAAAGCAAATAATCCAGTGAAAAAATGGGCAGAAGGCATGAATGGAAATCTTTCTAAAGAATATACATAGATTGGGGCGCCTGGGTGGCTTAGTCGGTTAAGCGTCCGACTTTCGCTTAGGTCATGATCTCGCGGTTCGTGGGTTCGGGCCCCGCGTCAGGCTCTGTGCTGACTGCCAGCTCAGAGCCTGGAGCCTGTTTCAGTCTGTGACTCCCTCTCTCTCTGACCCTCCCCTGCTCACACTGTCTCTCTCTCTCCTAGAAATAAATAAAACATTAAAAAAAAAAAAAGAATATACATAGATGGCTAATGGACACATGAAAAGATGCTTAACGTCACTCATCATCAGAGAAATACAAATCAAAATTACAATTAGATATCACTTCACACCTGTCAGAGTAGCTAAAATCAACAACAAAGGAAAGAATAGGTGTTGGCAAGGATATAGAGATAGGGGAATATTTTTGCACTTTTGGTGTGAGTACAAACTGGTGCAGCCCCTCTAGAGAACAGTATGGAGGTTCCTCAAAAAGTTAAAAATAGAAGTATTCTCCCATGCAGAAATTGAACAACTATGTATTTATTGACAGGATGCAAAAATACTGATTCAAAGGGACACATGCACAATGATGTTTATAGAGCATTGTCAACAATAGCAAAACTATGGAGGGACCCTAAATGTCCATTGGCTGATGAATTCAAAAGGAAAATATGGTATACATACACAATGGGCTATTGCTCAGTGATAAAGAAGAATGAAATATTGCCACTTGCAGTGAAGTGGATGGAGCTAGAGTGTATTTTGTTAAAGGGGAACAAGTCAGTAAGAGAAAAAGAAATACCATATGATCCCACTTATGAGGAATCCAAGAAACAAAATAGAAGAATATAGGGAAAGGATGTAAAATGAGAAGAGACAACCATGAGAGACTCATAACTATAAAGAAAAAACTGAGGGGGGTACTGGAAGGGAGATGGGAAGGGGAAGGGCTAAATGGGTAATAGGTTAAGGAGGGAACTTGTGGTGAGTACTGAGTGTTACATGTCAGTGAGTAATCACTAAATTCAACTACTGAAACCAATATTATACTATATATAAACCAACTAGAATTTAAATAAAAACTTGAAACAAATGAAAAATATCCAAATTATTTTTCACCTTACAAAAAGAAAATTTTATGAATTTAAGTAAATGCATTCTTTAACAATCTATCTCTGAAACCCGAATTCAAGCATTTGCACCAAATACTGTTTCCTTTCCTTTCATTTTATTTTTTAATATAGTTTATTGTCAAATCGGTTTCCATACAGCACCCAGTGCTCATCCCAACAAGTGTCCTCCTCAGTGCCCATCACCTATTTTCCCCTCTCCTCCTCCCACTATCAATCCTCAGTTTGTTCTCAGTATTTAAGAGTCTCTTATAGTTTGCCTCCCTCCCTCTCTGAAACTATATTTCCCCTCCCCCTCCCCCATGGTCTTCTGTTAAGTTTCTCCTTGTCCACATATGAGTGAAAACAAAAGGTAACTGTCTTCCTCTGCCTGACTTAATTCACTTAGCATAATACCCTCCAGTTCCATCCACATTGCTACAATTGGCCAGGTTTTATTCTTTCTCATCGCCATGTAGTATTCTATTGTATAGATAAACCACATCTTCTTGATCCATCCCTCCATTGATGGACATTTAGGCACTTTCCATGATTTGGCTATTGTTGAAAGTGCTGCTATGAACATTGGGGTACATGTGCCCCTATGCATCAGCACTCCCGTATCCCTTGGGTAAATTCCTAGCAATGCTATTGTTGGGTCATAGGGTAGTTCTAGTGTTAATTTTTTGAGGAAACTCCACACTGTTTTCCAAATGTGCAGCACCAGTTTGCATTCCCACCAACAGTGTAAGAAGGTGCCCGTTTCTCCACATCCTCGCCAGCATCTGTAGTTTCCTGATTTGTTCATTTTAGCCACTCTGACTGGCATGAGGTGGTATCTCAGGGTGGTTTTGATTTGTATTTCCCTGATGATGGGTGAAGTTTAGCATCGTTTATGTCCTCTTCAGAGAAGTGTCTATTCATGTCTTCTGCCCATTTCTTCACTAGATTATTTGTTTTTCAGGTGTGGATTTTGGTGAGTTACTTATAGATTTTGGATACTAGCCCCTTATGTCATTTGCAACTATCTTTTCCCGTTCTGTCGGCTGCCTATTAGTTTGTTGATCGTTTCCTTTGTCATGCAGAAACTTTTTTTTTTTAATCTAAATAAGGTTCCAATAGTTCATTTTTGCTTTTGATTCCCTTGATTTTGGAAATATGTCAAGTAAGAAATTGCTGCGGCTGAGGTCAAAGAGGTTGTTTCCTACTTTCTCCTCTAGGGTTTTGATGTTTTCCTGTCTCACATTCAGGTCCTTCATTCATTTTGAGTTTAACCAAATACTGTCTCCTGTTCAATAGTTAATTCTTAAGTTAAAGCAAGTTAGACTTTGTTTACTCATGTGACTTGGTATAAATGTGTGTCAATTTCTACAAAAGTGTAAGTTTATAGTCAATGAGGAACGGAAACTGAGGACTAGGGTGAATGACACATCCTTTGATTTGTATCTGTACAGCATTGTGGACCTTGACATTTCAAAGGAAAACAAAAGAACAGACTGAAACAAGAAACTAATAATAAAGTGGGAAAGTGACCAAAATGACCTATTCTTATTTCGTAGTTTGTACTAGGTCAGACTAAGGTATAAATAGATACATATTTGAAAAGTAAAATTTAGAATTATATGTTTTGTGATTTTGTTGCTTTACGCAGTTGGCCTTTTAGTCAAAGATTGCACTTGAAAACTGAATTAGATTTTTCTTGGAAAAAAAGTCAGAGTCAATAGTTTTGCTTGAAAACATTTATAGGAAGGGCTTTATGGAAAGGACATACCACAGCCTGTTGGGATTAGATACCTTGGTCACAAGGGATAAAAGACCTAATTGTGAAACAAAAGCAAAAATGAACTATTGGACATTCATCAAGATAAAAAAGCATGCACAGTGAAGGAAACAGTCAATGAAACTAAAAGATAACCTACAAAATGGGAGAAGATGCTTGCAAATGACATATCTGATAAAGGGTTAGTATCCAAAATCTATAAAGAACTTATGAAACTCAACACCCCCCAAAATACTCCATTTTAAACAATGGGCAGAAAGCATGAATAAACATTTTTCCAAAGAAGACATCTGGATAGTTAACAGACACATGAAAAGATGCTCAGCATCACTCATCATCAAGGAAATACAAATCAAAACTATGATGAGATACCATGTCACGCCTGTCAGAATGGCTAAAATTAACAGCACAAGAAATAAAAGATGCTGACGAGAATGTGGAGAAAGGGAAACCCTTTGCACTGTTGGTGGGAATGTAAACTAGTGCAGCCACTCTGGAAAAACAGTATGGAGGTTCTTCAAAAATTAAAAATGGAACTGCTCTATGACCCAGAAATTGCACTACCAGGTATTTATCCAAAGGATACATAAATACTGCTTCTAAGTTGCACATCCCATGATGTGTATAGCAGCATTATTAACACTAGTCAAATTGTGGAAAGATTCCAAATGTCCATATATGGATAAATGGATAGAGAAATGTGGTATACATATACAATGGAATATTACTCAGCCATCAAGAAGAATGAGATCTTGTCATTTGCATCAATGTTAATGGAGCTAGAGTGTACTATGCTAAGTAAAATAAGATAGAGAAATACAAATACAGTATGATTTCATTTATATGTGGAATTTAAGAGACAACACAGATGGTCATAGGGTACTGCAGAGAGAGAGAGAGAGAGAGAGAGAAACTCTAGGATATTCTTAACCAGAGAAAACAAACTTAGGGGTGATGGAAGTTAGGTGGGTGGCGGATGAGCTTAAATAAGTGTTGAATATTAAGCAGGGTATTCGTTGTGAAGAGTGCTGGGTATTATAAGTAAGTGATAAGTCACTAAATTCTGCTCTTGTAACCAATGTTAACCTATATGTTAACTAACCAGAACAAAATAAAAACTTTCAAAAATAAATAAAAGGTAATGTTTTAAAAAATACCTAATATAGTTTCCATGGAAACACTCATAATATATTATACCTGATTGTGGAATTGTGACTTGAAATAAAAGCTTAATTAAAGTAGTTAGATAAATAAAAATGGTAAAGAACATTGTCCTTAAATTGTGAGAAATGTATTGTATTCCATTACACTGTCAAAGTAAAACTGAAGCTTCAAGTCAAACATTTTCTGGTGTGTATTTTAGTGAAGAATATATAATTTATCGAGGTGGACCTTTTCATTTTCATAACTTTTATGCCTATTCCTTTTCAAAAAAACTTTTGTCCCAGCTTGATTTTGATATCTGCACATTTGATTTTCTTTAAGGACCAGAGTATCTGTTGTGTATTTTGAGAAAAATAACTAAAATTACCGAAGGCATGGAGAGGCTTGCATATGAAGCAAACTGAAAATGAATAGTACCCTTTAGGCAAGATAGATACTATTTAAAAGGGAATATGATCTAAGTCTATTAGTCCATTCAAGACATGCACTGAGTGATTGAAGACCTGTTCACTGGTTTATACAATATGAAATAAGTATCTTGAAGTTTAAGGGATGAGTTAGGAGTAATCCTTGAAAACAATTTAACTGGAAAGAAAGAGAAATGGCTTCTTGGTTTCAATATCTATTGTTCCAAATATAGCCCAGTTCAACTCCTGTTAGAATTTATTGAGATAACAACTTCATAAAGAATGATGAAAAAACTTCGGGGTGTACATGATAAGCTCATTTTTTTTCCCTGAAGGTGACATGTATTGGAGTTAATGAGAATACAAGTCATTGTTTCCCACAAGTCATCCTCAGGTGTTCTTTTACAGGTAGAACAAAAGAAAGGTTTATCTTCACATGAAATTGCTTATATTGTTCAATTCTAAAGAGATAGGATTGTTTAAAGGAAGTATGTAAAATGAAATTCTCTTATTCTTTTTGTATGTTTTTTGAGGATTTCCAACTAAAACCATTTATTTCTTTATACATTAGTTTTGTTCGTTTGACCAGCAATGAGCAATCTTTTAATAATTTGCATTATTCAAATTTATTTTGCATTTAATTTTATATTCACACTTTACAATTAATATTAACTGAAATTTTCATGTAGCTTCTACTGATATAATGTAGTTTTCAATAAATTAAACATAAAAATTAGCTGTAGAGAAAACACATATCTTTCATAATTGTGTCCTTTTTTAAAACCCAAAAAGTACATTACTTTAACATTATTCCTACTTGTCGTCAACAGAAAAGCCCTCCTGTAACACTGTTCTGATTTTTCAAAAATACAGATTTCATATTATCCCTTGTTTGCAACCCTTCTATGCCTTTTCACTGACAGCAAAATGACATCTCTATCAAGTTCTTCCTCAAATATCATGTACTGTATAGCCTCATTGGACTTATCTCTATTCTTCAGATACTCCATGTTCTTTCACACATCCATGATTTTGTGTATGCTCTTCCCTCTGGTCTACTTTACTTATGAAGATGAGGAAAACTTCAATACAGAATCTCTCTTGACATGGGAACTTCTGAATTAGTATAGCAAGACGTTAATTATATACACCTATTATATTCTCTTTAAAATAAAAATAAAATACTTGAATAGTATGAGCAATTCTGTCAATTTCCTAAAAGTATCAAGTTCTTTCAACAAAATTATTTGATGAATAATTATGAGCACTGATTATATTTTACTTTTACAAGTTATTTGATGTTACTAATTTTGTGCTATTTTAAGGTTTTTTATTCCAGAATGGCAGGGTCAAAGATGCTAGATAAATTAAATGATGTCTCTGGAATGTCAAATATATGCAAAAGCAAGAACTGCTATGATGACATCTTTATCAATTTGGTTACTTGAAGGAGCCACTACCAATTTTTGCCGTCTCCTAAGAATGACTACACTTATTCTGCTATCCAGAAAAATGGACTGACAACTTGAGACGGTTAAAAGTACCCTAGTATATTGATTCCTCTGTTAGTAGATTCAATATCTACTATCCAAGGCCACAGTGTATGGAGTATGGGAAGGGAAGAAGGAGTTTAATTGTCCATTTGTATTTGTCTAGTTAGGAACAACTGTGGGTTGTATGCAGTGTTTCTTTTCATAGGATAGAAAACTGAAAGTTTGTTTCTGAATTCTACCACTTGTATTGGGTATAGAAAGATGCCAAATAAATTGGTAAAGAGTTAACAAATTGTTTGAAAGGAACAATGTGTCTTCTCTTTCATTAACATTCTTCTATAACAATGAAAAAAAATTAAACACCTATATGTATTGAAGACTGTACTGCTCAATAGTTTGTAGTCACACCCTATTGGTCAGAGCATATTCTACTTAAGCTAAATCATGCATTAGATTACTCTTACCCTTCTTTCCAGACTCAGAAGTATGCCCCTTCTTACTATGATTGATTCAATAGCAAAACTGTATTTCATATAGTGCTATAATTTTCTTAAAATCCTTTCACTTTTTAAGTTAAGTGTGTATTTTCCTTTTTGGATCTTCAGAAGTCATGCATCTTTCTTCATGAAAACTTTGTGTACTTTTGTTTTTATTATTGTACCCTTCTAACTTTTCTCCTAATGTGTCTCATTTTCTGTTTACTTAATTTTGTGCTTTTTAAATGTTATTTTAAGCATATTTAAATTGTCCTGTCAATGATCCTCAACTAAATATGAAACAAAGAAATCCAATTATGTGATTACATTGAACATGTTGATAGTTTTCCCATCACTTACAACTTTCCTTAGTATACACAATGAGATGGAAAGGACACACAAAATGTATACATTTAATTATGAAATCCCAAGCAATGCATATTTAAAAGTTATTCATAGTTCTATTTGGAAAGCATTGTTTAAGTTTTATGGTTTTGAGGTGGAAGTAGTAAATTTATTTGTGTAATGTCTTGTTCATTCAACTCATTCATTAAGTATTTAGTTACCATCTGTTATGTGCCTAGAAATGAGGATTCAAAGTTTAATATGACGTGTCTCCTGCCTTCAAAGAACTCATCCATCCTATTGGGAGAGTGTCCCAATGAGAAAGCAGTTTTGAGATAATTTTATTTCTTTGCATATACAAAAGAGTATTCCATGAAAGAGAGGAGCTAAGAATGTTTCAGAGAAAAGAAATAATTATGTGGTAACAATCTCTCAATGTGTAGAGAGACAAAGGTGTTTACCATAACAAGAAAGTGTGGCACATTTCTGTGGGTATAAGTATATAATAAGTGCAGTATGGAAAGACTGGTGACATACATTCTAAAAGAAGGATATCACTATTCATCATAGGGATGAGTCCTTTTCAGGACAGCTCCAGACAGAATATCTTCAGGGTCTCATCTTCCCATTTTTATTTAAAAAAATTTAAAACTTTTTTTTTTTATGATGATTACTTACTTAAGTTTTCATAGGCCTTTAGAGATTAAAAAAAAAAAACTAGTGACTATTAGCACATTAAATTCTTCAAGGTAGACAGAATAGAAGGTTTATCTTAATATTTTCCTGATGAGGACACTGGGGCCTCAAAAGTTAAATAATTTCCTCAAGAATACACAGTTAATAGCAGTACAGTCAAAATAGAAATGTGTTTTTTTCTGACACCATGTTTAGTGCTCTTACAATGGCAAAAAAAATGAAAACTGCTATACTGAGAACTGGGTGAATAATTTAAATGTGAGGCATACAGGGATGTTATATAAATAGCTCTATGACTCCAAGCATATTACCCTTTCTTTTCTATGCCTGACTTTCCTCATTTGTAAAATGAAGATAATAAGTGTTGACTTTGTAAGAGTTAAATGACATTATGCATGTAAATAACTTAGTATTGTGTCTGGCATAATAACCATTCAGTAATGGTCAGTTATTACTATATTATTATTTAGGAAACCTAACTAAAAACCATAATATATATATATGGTTATATATTAGGATATAAAACCTATATCCTAATATAAGGATACTATATTAGTTGATCCGTCTGAAAGAGGGCCTTTCCAAACACAATTTGACTTGGGACATTTAAAAATTGAGCAAAAATAATTTATTAAAAGAGTGAATGATGACACTTATGTTCGCAAAGCAGTCTAATTTCTCTTGACCTAAAAACGTTATAAAACAATGTTATATTTAGCTGTTATAAACTCAATACATCTTTAAGACATCTATGTTTGAACATAACCTAATTTGACTTTTGCCAGGATATTTTAGAAAAGGTGTTTGATTAATCATTTTTCTGCTGCTGGGTAGTTCCTACCTGCCAGTTTTCATAGTCCTAAATATTTCTCAATTGACCTCTCTTTGCATTTGAAGAAAATCAGGAGCAGGTGATACCTGTAAATCATTCCTCATCTACAGTGGGCCTACTCTCTGAAATGAGATGCCAGGAAGATCCCAAACCGAGAAACAGGATGTTAAATGTGAAAGATTCTGAGAACAGACACTATAATCACGATGCAAAGAAAATATGCATCACCTAACCTGTGTGAGAGACAATACTAGCTTCAGATTCATTTTTATAACTACATTTGTATGCATACAAAGTCGCCCAATCAACAGAATCGTTGTCAAGTATGAAGAATGACATGTGTCTTGAACTCTTTGCTGGCATATTTAGTAGAGTCACATCTTTTGGTGAATATTCAAATTGTGGCTGCTGACCTGGAAACTAAGTTGCTGGACTGATAGCTGTTCATTAGTTAAAACATAACAAGAGTTTGTTTATTTTATGTAGCATAGAGCTGATTCACTTGGTCTCAAACTTACAAACTCCAAATTAGATAAATATTTGCTTTATATTGTAATTTTCGGTGTTATGATTGCTAAAATTTGTTGCTATTCTGACAGGCTGTGAAAAAGATGTGGGTCTTCACTACATAAAAATACAATAAATTAATGATATATATATATATCATTATATATATATATATATATCCACTCATCGGTTGATGATGGACTGTTTCCACAATTTAGCTATCATAGATACTGTTGCTATAGTCATTGGGATGCATGTATCCCTTTGAATTAGTATTTTTGTGTTCTTTGGGTAAACACCCAGTAGTGTGATTGCTGGATGGTAGTGTAGTTCTATTTTTAACTTTTTATAAAACCTCCATACTATTTTCCAGAGTGCCTACACCAGTTTGCATGCCCACTAATAGTGCAAGGGGGTTCCCTTTTCTCCACAGCCTTGCCAACACCTGTTGTTTCTTGTGACAGGTGTGAGGTGATGTCTCATTGTAGTTTTTTAAGATCATTTTTTAAAATGTTTATTTACTTTTGAGTGATAGAGAAACAGCACAAGCAGGGGAAGGGCAGAAGGAGAGGGATACATAGAATCCGAAGCAGGCTCCAGGTTCTGAGCCATAAGCACAGAGTCCCATGTGAGGTTTGAACTCACAAACCGTGAGTTCATGATCTAAGCTGAGGTTGGATCCTTAACCAACTGAGTCACCCAGGTGTCCTCATGTAATTTTGATGTATTCCCCTGATGATGAATGGTGTTGAGCATCATTTGATGGGTCTGTTGGCCCTCCGTATGTCTTCTTTGGAAAAATGTCTACTCATGGTTTCTGCCCATTTTTTAAATTGGATTATTTGCTTTTTGGGTGTTGAGTTTGATAGTTCTTTATACATTTTGTATACTAACCCATTTGCCTACACCAGTAATGAAGGAGCAGAAAGAGAAATTAAGGAATCAATCTTATTTACAATTGTACCTTTATTGATTCAAAATACAGTTTTGACTAAAGACGTCAATTTCTCATTCCTACTGTATTGAATTTGCAAAATACATGAGAATATGTAATTTTTACTTGAGGTTATTAAAATATATGCTCCATACTATCCCAGTTTTATCTTCTCTGATAGTGCTTCTTTACATCTATCCTGAATAATAGCTGCTTTCTTCCCACCACAGTTTATAGGCTCATTGTAGTCCAAATCCGTCCCATTACCCCTCCCTGACTTTATCTAACACTGTGTATTGCCTTTAATAGATTCAGAGTACATGTTTGTTAAATTTAAATATGCATACAAATATATGAGATATAAATCGGCTACACTAAAAAAAAAAGGAGGTAAAGCTTGGTCACTTATTAACTCTTTGTCCTTGATAAAAAAGAGCCCAGGTCACTTTGGGTTAACATTTATACACCTTAGTTTGGAAAATGGCAAAAGGGAAATGTCTAATTTTGGTCTAAAATTATTATTAAAACGTAGTGCAAAGAGGATCTCAATAATACTAAACTTAATTGAGATTATATTTAGAAGAAAAAAAGTAATAGACACTATTTACTGAAAATTCTGTATGCCTGATAAAATGCTGCACATATATTATTTCATTTACTCTTTTTTTAACCACTCACAACTTAAGAGTACAAACCCTGGAATCAGGATTCTGGAGCATAAATATTATGGCCAACATTGATGGAGATAAGTACTCTAATTATTCTGATGTTATGAAGAAATGTGCCACAGGACCTAAGAGGTGACGTGACATGTTCAAGAATCAAGATTCAATAAGATTTAAGCTCGGGAACCCTGACTTTAGAGCTTGTACTCTTAACCCCTGAATAGTTAAAAAAATCTCTTTTTGAAGGTTAGGGGTTGATTAATCAATATAAGAAGAATTTGGAATTATTTATATGTTAGAATAAAATCCTTATCTCCAGCCAATACTTGCCTCATTATTTCACTTTGAACATTTTTTTTTCCTGAAATGATGATATAAAGATGTAGGACAACCTGTCACTCTATCTTCTCTCTTATTTGTCTTTTTTTTTTTTAATCTATTTCTCTGCTTGTTTGCTTTCCTACCAGACAGTTAAAAAGAAAAAGAAAGCCAAATTCCCTGGAGGAAGAATAAGGTATCAGATTTGTTTTGGCATGGAAATAACCCTTCCACTCAACACAGATAGTTTAGAATTTAACATAATCCCTCCAGTTTTAAAGACATAACTAAGGTCAAATAATTTTTTAATGCTTATTTATTTGTTTTGAGAGAAAGATAGTAAGTGCAAGCATGTGGGGCGAGGGAGAGAGAGAGAGAGAGAGAGAGAGAGAGAGAGAGAATACCAAGCAGGCCCACACTGTCAGTGCACCAGTTCCTTGATTCCACGAACCATGACATCATGGCCTGAGCCAAAATCAAGTTGGGCACGTAACCGACTGAGCCACCCAGGCACCTCAAGAGCAAAGATTTTAAAGTGATTCAGAGCTCATGTCTTTTTGTAAACATCAAAATTTTCTTTCAACTCTCAGTCTCTTCTGGGAAATTAGATACATAATGTTACTGTTATTTTGCACATCTATTATTTAAATTATAAATGAGATATTTATTAGGAAAATACACTTTATTAAGAACAAATGATGTTACATAACATTTTTTTGTAACTGAGAAATATGGGCAGATTGAAAAGTGAACCCTTAAAAGAAAGAATATCCTCAATAAATGAAAGATATAGTATTTTATAAGTCATATGTTGAAAGAGTATATTTGTGCTGTTTTATTAAATTAGGCAAGATAATAATTTCATTTTATTAATAAAGATGGTTTGTAAGACTGTGCACCTTATTCCTAGGGAAAAGTGGATAAATTATATATTAGAATATGAAATAAAACATGAGCTAAAGTAGTAGTAATTTATGTGGAATTTAATAGATAGTATGTACCATTTTTCAATTATTTTTGTAGCAGGTTTTTTTCCTTGAGTGGCTCAATTAATGTGAGAATAATGCATGTGCAGATCTCTCATATGCACTATTTCCAGCAGCAGGTGGATTCAACCTAAGAGAGTCAAAGTTCAATGTCTGGCTTGGTGAGCTAATTCTTTTAGATCTGAAACCTCTTCAACAACTGGCTTTAAAATTGTGGATAGGGGCATGCAGGTGGCTCAGTCGGTTAAGCATCCGACTTAGGCTCAGGTCATGAGCTCTCAGTTTGTGAGTTCAAGCCCCGCATCAGACTATTTGCTGGAAGCCCAGAGCCTTGATTCTGCTTCAGATTCTGTGTCTCCCTCTCTCTCTGCCCCTCCCTGGTGCTCTCTCCGTCTCTCTCTCTCTCAAAAATAAATAAACATTACAAAATTTGTAAAACAACTGTTGATGATGGGAACAAATGCATCTGAGTTATTGTTTGACAATATATACTTAACTACTCTTTACTTTTTTTCTTTCTGTTTTTTCAAGTTTTTATTTAAATTCCAGTTAGTTAACATATAGTGTAATATTACTTTCAGAAGTAAAATTTAGTGATTTATCCCTTAAATACAACAACAAGTGATCATCCAAGTGCCTTCCTTAATACCCATCACACATTTAACACATGCATTCACCCACCTCCCCTCCAGCAACCCTCATTTTACCCCCTATATTTAAGAGTTGACTTTATGAATTTCCTCTCTTTTTCTCCCCTATGTTCATCTGTCTTGCATCTTAAATTCCACACATGAGTGAAATCATATGGTATTTGTCTTTTTGACTGACTTATTTTGCTTAACATGATACAGTCTAGCTCCATTTATGTCTCTGCATATGGCAAGATTACATACATTTTTCATGGATGAGTAATATTCCACCATATATATACCACAGCTTCTTTACCCATTTACCAGTTGATGGACGTGCAGGCTCTTTCCAAAATTAGGCTGTTGTTATTAATGCTTCTATAAACATTGAGGTACATGTGTCCTTTCCAATCAGTATTTTTATGTAAATAGTTAGTGCAATTGCTGGATAGGTAGTTCTATTTTTAACTTTTTGAGGAACTGACATACTGTTTTCCAGAGTGGCTGCACCTGTTTTCTTTCCTACCAGCAGAGCAAAATGGTTCTACTTTCTCCCATCCTCACCAACAATTATTGTTTCCTCTGCTGTTAATTTAACTTAATTATTTTATTTTTTAATGTTTAATTATTTTTGAGAGAAGGGGAGGGGAAGTAGCAGAGAGAGAGAGAGGGTGACAGAGGATCCGAAGCAGGCTCAAATCCACAAACTGAACCATGAGATCATGACCTGAGCCAAAGGTGGATGCACCTAATGAGCCACCCAGGCATGCCTCTTTTGTTAGTTATAGCCATTCTGACAGATATGAGGTTATATCTCATTGTAGCTTTGATTTGTATTGCCTTGATGATGAGGGGTATTGAACATCTTTTCATGTGTCTGCACACCCTCTGGATGTCTTATTTGAAAAAAGTGTCTATCCATGTCTTCTGCCTATTTCTTAACTAAATTGTTTGTTTTGAGGTATTAAGTTTGATAAATTTTTTAAATAGATTTTGGATACTAACCCTTTATCAAGTATGTTATTTATAAATATCTTCTACCATTCCTAAGATTGCATTTGAGCTTTGTTGATTGTTTCATTTTCTTTCAGGAATTTTCATCTTGATGAAGTACCAATAGTTCATTTTTACTTTTGTTTCTCTTGCCTCTGGAGATGTATCTAGTAATAAGTAGCTATGGATGAGATCAAAGAAGTTACTGTCTGTATTCTCCTGTGGGATTTGATGGTATCTTGTCTCATATTAAGATCTTTCATCCATTTTGAATTAATTTATGTGTATGGTGTAAGAAACTGGTCCAGTTTCATTCATTTGCAGGTTACCATCCAGTTTCCCCAACATCATTTCTTTTTAACATTTATTCATGTTTGAGAGACAGACAGAGTGTGAGTGGGGGAGGAACAGAAAGAAAGGGAGACATAGAATCTGAAGCAGGCTCCACTCTCTGAGCTATCAGCACAGACATGTGGGGCTCCAACTCATGGACTACAAGATAATGACCTGAGCTGATGTCGGACACTTAACTGACTGAGCCACCTAGGTGCCCCATCCTAACACCATTTTTTGAAGAGACTGTCTTATTTCCATTGAATATTCTTTCCTGCTTTGTCAAAAAATTAGTTGACCCTATAGTTGTGGGTCTATTTCTGGTATTTCCCCTCTGTTCTATTGATCTATGTGTTTGTTTTTGTGCCAGCACCACACTATCTTGATCACAACAGCTTTGAATGTAACTTGAAGTTCAGACCTGTGATGCCCTGTGTCTTTTATTTTTTTTAAAGATTGCTTTGACTATTTGCAGTCTTTTTTGGTTGCATACAATTATAAGGTTGTTTGCTCTAGCTCTGTGAAAACTTTTGGAGGTATTTTTTAATTTTATTTATTTTTAATATTTATTTATTTTTGAGAGAGACAACACATGAACAAGGAAGGGGCAGACACAGAGAGAGAGAGACCAAATCCCGGAGCAGGCTACGGGCTCTGAGCTGTCAGCACAGAGGCTGATATGGGGCTCGAGCTCATGAACCATGAGATCATGACCTGAGCTGAAGATGGTGCTTAACCGACTAAGCCACCCAGGTGCCCCATGGTGGTATTTTGATAGGGATTGCATTAAATGTGTAGATTGCTTTGGGCAATATAGATATTTTAACCATATTAGGTCTTCCAATGCATAAGCATGTAATGTTTTTCCTTACCTTTGTGTAACCTTCAATTTTTTTTATCAGTGTTCTGTACCTTTATTTGTATATATCTTTTACTTCTTTTTTAGGTTTATGCCTCAATATTTTATGGTTTCTGATGAAATTATAAACGGAAACAATTCTTTGATTTTTCTTTCTGTTGCTTCATTATTAGTATGTAGACATACAACATATTTCTGTACATTGATTTTGTATCTTATGACTTGACTGCATTTGTGTATCAAATCTAGCAATTTTTGGTGAAGTATTTTGGGTTTTCTATATAAAGTATCATGTCATTGGCAAGTAGTGAAATTTTGACTTCTTTCTCGCCGATTTGGATGCCTCTTATTTCTTTTCATTGCCTGATTGTTAAGGCTAGGACTTCCAGTACAATGTTAAATGACAATAATGAGAGCGGACATCCATGTCTTGTTATGGACTGTAGAGGAAAAGCTCTCAGTTTTTCCCCATTGAGGATGATACTAGCATGGTGTTTTTAATATACGACCTTATTATGTAGATGTATGTTCCCTTTAACCTACTTTCTTGAAGGTTTTTATCAAGAATGGAAGCTGTATGTTTTCAAGTGCTTTTCTGCATCAATTGAGAAGACTGTATGCTACTTTTTCTTTTTATTCGTGGGTGTATCACATTGACTGATTTGTGAATATTGAGCCATTCTTGCAACACAGTGTTAAATCCCACTTCATCTTGCTGGATGATTCTTTTTATGGATTCAGTTTGCTAGTATTTTTGTTGAGAATTTTTGCATCCATGTTCATGAAGGATATTGTGTGTCATTCTCTTTTTCAGTGAGGTCTTTGTCTAGTTTTGGCATCAAGGTATTGCTGGCATCTTAGAATGAGTTTGTAAGTTTTCATTCCATTTATATTTTTTGGAACAGTTTGAGAATAATAGATATTAACTCCTTTTTAAATCCCTGGTAGTAGTCCCCTGGGAAGCCTTATTGCCCTTGACTTTTGTTTTTTGGGAGATTTTTTATTGCTGAATCAATTTCTTTGCTGATCATGGCTCTGTTCAATTTTTTTTTTAAGAGAGCACAAACAGGGGGAGGGGCAAAAGGAGAGGGGAGAGAGTATCTTAAGCAGGCTCCATGCCCATCACACAGCCTGGCACGGAGCTCAATCTCACAACTGTGAGGTCACGACCTGAACCGAAATCAAGAGTCAGACATTTAACCAACTGAGCCCCAAAGGCACAATGGGTCTGTTCAAATAGTCTATTTATTTCTCTTATAGTCTTCATAGTTTATATGTTTATAGAAATGTATTCTATTCTTCCAGATTGCCCAGTTTGTTGGCATATAATTCTTTTTTAAATTTTATTTATTTATTTTTATTATTTTTTTTACAAATAGTTTATTGTCAAATTAGTTTCCACATAATGCTGACAAAAACTGAGAACTGATGGATGTAAGGGGGAGAGGGGATGGGCATGGAGGAGGGCACTCGTGGGGATGTTGGCATACAATTCTTCATAATATTCTCTTATAATTGTATTTCTGTGGTGTTAGTTGGGATCTTTCCTCTCTCATTCCTGATTTCATTTATTTGGGTCCTTTCTCTTTTTTTTTTTGATAAGTCTGGCTAGGTTTTTTTTTCAATTTTATTAAATCTTTCAAACAACCAGGTCCTGATTTCATTGGTCTGTTGCACATTTTTTGCTTGTTTGTTTCTGTGTCATTTATTTCTCCTCTAGTCTTTATTAGGGAAATAATATTCTTCTGCTGGCTTAAGGCTTAATTTCTTGATATTTTTCTAACTCCTTTAGGTATAAGATTAAGCTGTGTGTTTGAGATTTTTGTCACTTCTTATAGTAGGCCCATATTCCTATATATTATTCTCTTATGACCACTGTAGCTGCATTGCAAACGTTTTGGGCTGAGGTGACTTCATTATCATTTGTTTCCATGTAATTTTTCTTTTTTTTTTTTTTTCAGAGAAAGAGAGTGTGCATGAATAGGAGAGGGGCAGAGGTAGAGAGAGAAAAACTTAAGCAGGCACCATGCCCAGTGTGGAGCCTGTCACAGGATTGATTTCAAAGCCATGAGATCATGACCTGAATTGAAATCAAGAGTTGAATGCATAACCAACTGAGCAACCCAGAACCTCAGTTTTGATTTCTTTCATTTCCTATTCAAAGCATTATTTATTAGGATGTTTAGCTTCCATGTTTTGGTGATCTTTCCAAATTTCTCTTGTGGTTGACTTCAAGTTTCATAGCATCATGTTCAGAAAATATGCATGGTATTATCTCAATCTTTTTGTACTTGTGGAGAACTGATTTGTGACCCTAAGTGTGATCACTTCTGGAGAATGTCCCATGTGCACTCTAAAATAATATATATTCTGCTGCTTTAGGATGAAATGTTCTGAACATATCTGTTCATTCGTCTCGTCCAGTGTACCATTCAAAGCTATTGTTCCCTTATTGATTTTTTGCTTCAATCACCTGTCTACTGATGAAGAAGGGTATTATATAATAATTACAGGGTCTATCCATAAAGAAGAGCTAACAATTATAAATGTCTATTCACCGAATTTGGAAGCACCCAAATACACAAAACAATTAATCACAACCAGAAACAATCTTATAGATAAGAATGTGCTAATAGTAGGGTACTTTAATACTCCACTTAGAGCAATGGACAGATCAACTAGACATAAAATCACTAAAGAAAAAATTGTCTTGAATGACACATTGGACCAGATGGATTTGACAGAAATATTTAGAACTCTACATCCTGAGGCCATGAAATTCACTTTCTTCTCAAGTGCACATGGCACATTCTCCAAGACAAATCACATACAGGGTCATAAAACAGTCCTCAATAAATATAAAATAATTGAGAACATTATGATCACAATGCTATAAAACTTGAAATCAATCACAGGAAGAAGTCTGAAACCTCCAAAAAAATGGACGTTAACGAGCACCCTACTAAAGAATGAACGGGCCAATCAGACAATTAGAGAAGAAATTAAAAAATACATGGAAACAGATGAAAATGAAAATACAACAATCCAAACTCTACGGGGTGCAGCTAATGGAGTCCTAAGAGGAAAGGACATTGCACTCCAGGCCTATTTGAAGAAATTAGAAAAACCACAAATACAAAACAGTTCACTTAGGAACTAGAAGGGGAGCAACAAGAGCACCCCAAACCCAGTAGAAGAAGAAAAATAATGAAAATCAGGGTAGAAATAAACAATATAGAATCCAAGAAAAAAAAAGAACAGATTAATGAAACCAAGAGTTGGTATTTTGAAAAAATAAACAAAATTTATAACCCCCTAGCCAGGCTCTTCAAAAAGAAAAGAGATACCACCCAAATAGACAAAATCATCAGTGAAAATGGATTTATTACAACCAATACTTCAGAAATACAAGAAATTCTCATGCAATAGTATAACAATTATATGCCAACAAATTGAACAACTTAGAACGAAAGGACAAATTCCTAAACACACACTCACTACCAAAATTCACACGGGAAGGGATAGAAAATCAGAACAGACCCATAACTAGAGAAGAAATCGAATCAGTTATCAAAAATCTCCCCACAAATAATAGCCCTGGGCCAGATGGCTTCCCTGGGGTTTTCTACCAGACATGTATGTAAGAGTTAATGCCTATCCTTGTGAAGTTATTAAAAAAAAAATAGAAATTGAAGGAAAACTTCAGGGCTCATTTTATGAAGCCAGCATCACTTTGATTCCCAAGCCAGACAGAGACCCAGAAAAAAAAAGAGAACTACAGGGCATTATCCTTGATAAATACAGATGTAAAAAAATCCTCAACAAGATACTTGCAAATTGAATTCAACAGCACATATAAAGAATATCCACCATGATCAATTGGGATTCATTCCTGGGTTACAGGGCTGGTTCAGTATTTGCAAATCAATCAATGGGATACATCACATCAACAAAAGAAAAGATAAAAACCATATGATCGTGTCGATAGATGCTGAAAAAGCATTTGACAAAATACAGCATCCCTTCTTAATACCCTTTAATACTCTCGAGAAAGTCGGGATAGAAGGAACTTACTTAAACATCATAAAAGCCATCTATGAGAAGCCCTCAGCTAACATCATCCTCAATGGGGAAAAACTGAGAGCTTTCCCCCTGAGATCAGGAACACGACAGGGATGTCCACTCTCACCACTGTTGTTTCACATAGTGCTGGAAGTCCTAGCATCAGCCATCAGACAACAAAAGGAAATCAAAGGCATCAGAATTGGCAAAGAAGAACTCAAACTTTCACTATTTGCAGAAGAAATGATACTCTACATAGAAAACCCGACAGACTCCAACAGAAGCCTACTAGAACTGATCAAAGAATTCAGCAAAGTTGCAGGGTACAAAATCAACGTACAGAAATCGGTTGCATTTTTATACACCAACAATGAGGCAACAGAAAGAGAAATCAAGAAACTGATCCCGTGCACAATTACACAAAAAACACATAAAATACATAGGAATAAACATAACCACAGATAAAAAGAGATCTGTATGATGAAAACTGTAGACAACTTATGAAGAAAATTGAGGAAGACACAAGGTGGAAAAACATTCCAAGCTCTTTGAACAGAAGTGTAAATATAGTTAAATAGGCATTACTACCGAAAGCCATCTACACATTCAATGCAATCCCAATCAAAATTGCACAAGCATTCTTCTCAAAGCTAGAACAAACTATCCTAAAATTTGCATGGAACCACAAAAGACCCGAAATAGCCAAAGTAATATTGAAGAAGGAGACCACAATGGGAAACAGCACAATCTCTGATTTAGCCTCTACTACAAAGCTGTATGCATCAAAACAGTGTGGTATTGGCACATAAACAGATACAGAGACCAATGGAACAGAATACAGAAATCAGAATTGGATCCACAAATGTGTGGCCAACTAATCTTTGAAAAAGCATGTAAGAGTATCCAACGGAAAAAGACTGCCTCTTTAACAGAAGATGCCAGGAGAACTGGACAGCAACATGCAGAAAAAGGAAACTAGACAACGTTCCTACACTATACACAAAAGTAAACTGAAAATGGATGAAGGACCTGAATGTGAGACAAGAAACAATCAAAATCTTACAGGAGAAAGCAGGAAACAACCTCCTTGACCTCAACCACAATAATTTCTTACCTGGCACATACCCAAAGGCAAGGGAATCAAGAGCGAAAATGAACTATTGGGGCCTCATCACGATAAAAAACTTCTGCATGACAAAGAAAACAGTCCATAAAACTAATAGACAACAGATGGAATGGGAAAAGACAGTTGCAAATGACATATCAGATAAATGGCTGGTATCCAAAGTCTATAAGGAACACACCAAACTCCACACCCATAAAACAAATAATGCAGTGAATAAATGGGCAGAAGACATGAACAGACACTTCTCCAAAGAGGACATCCAGATAGTCAACAAAAACATGAAACTATGCTCAGCATCCCTCCTCATCAGGGAAATACAAATCAAAACCATACTGAGATACCACCTCAAGCCAGTCAAAGTGGCTGAAGTGAACAAATCAGAAGACTCTAGATACTGGCAAGGATGTGGAGAAACGGGCACCCTCTTACACTGTTGGTGGGAATGTAAGCTGATGCAATCCCTCTGGAAAACAGTGTGGAGGTTCCTCAGAAAGGTAACAATAGAACTCCCCTAAGGCCAAGCAATAGCACTGCTAGGAATTTACCCAAGGGATACAGGAGTGCTGATGCATAGGGGCACATGTACCCCAATGTTCATAGCAACACTCTCAACAATATCCAATACATGGAAAGAACCTAAATGTCCATCAACTGACGACTGGATCAAGGACATGTGGTTTATCTATACAATGGAATACTACATGGCAATAAGAAAGAATGAAATCTTGCCATTTGTAGCAACGTGGATGAAACTGGAAAGTGTTATGCTGAGTGAAATAAGTCAGGCAGAGAAGGACAGATACCATATGTTTTCAATTATAGGTGGATTAGGGGAAATTTAAAGGAGGACCATGGAGGAGGAGAAGGGAAGAACTGTTGTGGAGAGGGATGGAGGCAAAAAATGGGAGACCCTTGAATATTGAGAACAAACTGAGAGCTGATGAGGGTGGCAGAGAGGGGAAGGGGGGTGAAGGGCATGGGGCAGGTCACTTGTTGGGATGAGCACTTAGTGTTATATGGAAATCAACTTGACAGTAAACTATGAAAGAAAAAATATAAATAAAAATGATCTTTATAAAAAGAAAGCCTGTTACGTTTCTTAATCCTGATAGTAATTGTTTCATAAATTAGAGTTCATATATTTTTCATCGCCTGGCACTTCAGGAACTGTTTCTTGTATAGGCAGTGTATGCTAAACTGCTGTGTTTTGGCTGCATTTTCCCTCAGGGCATTCTTCTAAAGAGTTTCTCCTTGCCTGCAGGGAAGTGTTTGGAACTTTGCCAGAGTGTGGCAAGTTTTAACTAGGTTTGTTCTGTTCTGTTTGTTAAAAGAAACCTGACAATATTTCCACTAGAACTGAAAATTTGCAGCAGTTTGTGGTCAGTAGATGTGATGTATATGGAAGTTTGTGCTAGTCTTCTAGGAGAGAACCCTACTGCTCTGGTCTCAGGCATGCTTGCCCATGTAAAGCAGCACTTTCAGAACGCAGGGTGGTAGGGTTTGGTGTAAGCAGTTTAAGTCATAACTTTTGTCTCTGTGCTGCTTACTGAAGTTAGTTCATACTGAGCGGATGAGGAAAAAATGACACCAGCCCTTTCTTTTGTTGTGCCCGAATCGCGAGTCCCAGAGACCTCCAAGGAGCCGGCACCAATGCAAGTACAAAAGGGTCTTTATTACAAGCTCGAGCACGGGCTCACCAGCCTGCCGGTGTCATGGCAGCAAGGTGAAGCAAAGAACAATAGCGAACAGGGTTTTTAAGGAGTAAGGGATGGGGGTGTTACAGTACATGTAGCATCATCACATAAGCACCAATTACAATTACAGCTTTGACCATTTAGTATCTGTGAGGTGTTCGTTACTTTTGGTGGGACCCAATCATGACTTTTGAGGATCCTTTGAAAATGACCAATTATGAGGTGAGTTCAAAGGGCCCACGTGGGGTTCAGACAAGCGGTGAGAAATTGGCTAGTTTGTATCTGCAGTTCCCAGCCTTGACTCAGACCATAGGAATGTTTCTTTTTACTTTTTGATTAGCTGAACTGAGGGCAGTCTGAGGATGGCTTTAGCCTTGAGCAGTCTGAGGCTTTTCCGGGGACTGGGACTGGGGCTACGTGCAGCCCCAGGTTTCTCTTAATGGAGGACTTAATTTTTGGCTCTTCACTTTCATTCCCAGATAGGGGAGTTCTCACTTGCCAATGTCCTGGAACAGTGATTTCCTCTCTTGTGTTCCATATATCACTTAGATCCCTGCCTTCACCTTCTGTGTCTGGACAATATGCCTGCCAGTCTTTCCTTAGGCACACAGGTTGAGTTTAAAAACTAAAAACTTTAGAGTCCAAGTATTACATGGACCCATGTTGATCTTCTGAGGGAAGGTGTTACCACACGGGCTGGTGCTGATTTATCACAGAAGACCCATCACATCAATATGCAGCAGCTTGGAGTTTAGAGTAAAATGGAGCAAAAAACCTGAGTCCAGGTTATCTGCCCTCAGTAGGTGTATCTTCCCCTATGTTATGGGTCAGGAAGTGCAATTTTGTCTGCTGAGAGGCAATGCCACTTCTCCGAAAAAGGGGGAACTGTCTATCCCAGTGTTTTTCGGAGGATCCTCAGATAGACTGTCTGCTACAGGTCTAACTGCCCTCCTTCTCCACAGGAGCACTGCAGCATCTACTGGGGTTCATACCATAATGAGTACCTCTAAAACTTCAGTCTTTGAGACCTACTGGTTATAAAACTTCATGATAATCAACATCTCTCATTTCCCCCATGCTTTGGGGAAATGTTTTCCTTGTGAGATTTCCTGTGCACTTTCTCTCTCTTTTGCCTCTGTCCATGACAAATGCTCCCTCCCCTTCACAGCACCCATGATCCTTTTCTCCCTCACATCACATCTCCACATCTTCCAACTCCCACAATGTGTCCTCTTCTTTCTCTCTCTCTACTTATTCATTTCATTCTGTCAGTCCTCAGGTCAATTCTTAGAGTATTCAGAATGATTTGATGTTTATCTAGCTATGTTTGTGGGACAAGGCAAGCCTAGGGTCCTCCTCCTATTCTGCCATCTTATCTCTCTCTTTGTCACTTCTACTTATTCACTATTTTTATAGGTCATAAACCAGTTGAACTTTGCCTATTTTTACTTTCTTTAATATTAGCACTGTAGGACTTGACCCTGTCCTCCCTTGTTCATGTTGTGTGAACTTTACTCTTGAAGCCCCTTTACCTGGACACTGGACATATAGAGTATAGAAAAATTTGGGCCATGTCCCTGTGGCTTAGATCCATCTGTGTTTAGTGAAGGAGTGAAAGCAAAGTAGATTTCTCCAATACTCTAAACCAGCTGTTTTGTCTGATGTTCATTTGACATTCCAGAGAGTATCTCCAGTATGTAAAAGTAAAAGGTCACCTTGTGGAGCGAAGTGTATATGCGTTCAATGAAACTTTGTTAAACCCCTACTAAGTATATGGAAATTAAAATAAATCATGGAAGTTTCCTTAAATGTACGTAGAATTTTATTGGTCAATGAGGACATTTATTATGCATTGGTTGCAAATGGAAATACATTTTGCAAAAGTCCCCATTTATGAATTAAAATTTGTATTTATAAGTTGTAATTTTCTTATTTCTAAGATGAGTTCAGTGTTGTGATTTGATGTATTGTCTTACTTTATGTTGGGATGTTGCCACTTTAGTCTTCTTTTAGAATACGTGAAACCTAAAGTGCCACAATATGCACATGCACGTATACACACACACACACACACACACACACACACACACACCTGCCTAGAGTACAATACATTATCGACATAATTTAATTGAGGAATATATGGTGTCACAATGTTTTCCTTTGTAACATTTCTGGTTGATTTTTATTTGTTTTTATTTTTATTTTTTTAATATGAATTTAATATCTATTAGTAAAGGAAGGAAATCTACCATTACCACAGATTGGAATGGGTGGTTACTTTAAGAAGTAAGATAGCTAACTCTTTTTCATATTACATATTACATGGAAAGGAAAGCACAATAATGAATTATGAAAAGTTAATTCCTACTATCATTAATGCTCCATAGTTCTGCATATATATGCAGAAATCTGTTCTTTTTACGTCCTGAACACACTCAGTGCTTATTGGAATGCAATTGACATGGCCCTAGCAATTGCTGAGCAGATGACTTGACTACACTGAAATTAGCAGAAAATGTCCTCTTCTGACCATTAGAGTGAATCAGTCAAATTATCAAGTGGCAAAACTAATTCTATGCCCTGAAGCATCAGAGCTGACAGTTCCTATAAGTCAAGCCATTACTTAGTCTGAATTTTTTTTAATTTTATTTTATTCTTTTTCATTTATTATGCTCATTTCAGCTAATACATTCAGTGAATGTGGGTGGGTCTAGATTTGCAACCTCCAGATCTAGTGGTGCCAAAATACTTTAGAGTTGCAATCTGTTTAGGAAACATCTAAAATTTCTTATGATTCATATACTTAGCAGGTGCAAAGCAATGATTATGATTTAAAAATAAGACAATTTGTGAGGTCAAGCCATGTGTCAGATTCTATGCTGACAGTGCAGAACATACTTGGGATTCTCTTTTTCCCTCTGTCTCTGCCCTCCCTCCTTCTGTCTCTCTCTACTCGCTCTCTCCCTCTCTCCCTTCCTGTCAAAATAAATAAAGATGCATTAAAAAATAAAAATGAGACACAAAAAGAAAGAAAGATTAAATAAGGTGAGGTTTAATGAAATTTTACTCGTACTAAATTTTTCTTAATGGAATTATAAGTACTTAAACTTGAGGACTGGGACATATCTTTGGTTAAATTATGATTCTTAAATGAGAGATAATTAACTCTTGTTTAAAAAAATAGTTCCTTCTGTCTATCTCTGAATCAAATCTCCATGCAGTTCTTTATATACTATTGATTTTCTGAATCAGATTTAAGTATTCTTAACAGAATCATTGCTATCATGTGCATGTATGTTGATAGTGAAGATGCACAATAGAATTATTATATGCATAGTAACTTCTATTTGTCATTTGTATAGGACAAAACATTTGCAACATCTTAAAATATTCAACAAAAATTTTATGTAACATACAGTTTTCCATCCACTTCTGCTTATTGTTTATACATAATAGGAAAATGTAGTTTTTTTGCAGCAATCAAAACCTGAAGTTAAGACCAAAATTTAAAAAATAGTCTATATTTACATATATTATTGTGATTGGGAACATGTTTTTAGTGACCTGGTAGACTCCTTCAAGAGTTGTTCTACTACAGAATGCCTCTTATATTTTGTTAGGAAATGGCAGTTGAATTGTTGACAATTGTTTCCTTACACATAGGAATTTAATAAGCTTAGATCATACTTACAGAAGTGGATGAGCTATAGTGTAGGATGTTAGATGTCAGATGTCAGATGTCACGCACTTACACTTACTTATTTTTTTTTTTATGTTTACAGCTGGGATTCAAAATCTCATGTGCTACCTATTTTGTTTGATGTCTCAAGAGGCATTTGTGTATTTTGTGATATACAGATATGAATCATTTTTCTCTTGGAATAGTGTATACAAATTATATGTGATATATTTGTAATAATCACATTAATTTTTCCTTTAACATAGCACATTTTATATTCATAACGTATGCAATATTTTTGGTAGAAATGCTTTTATTTTCTGTAAGGAAGTTGCTAGGATATAGTTTTAGATATGTTTCATAATGTTTCCCATAATTTTGAAGTATAGTCCTATAGAATTCTAACAACATGTAAAAGAAATATTTGAAATCTTATTTAAAATGTATGAATAGAGGATAGAAAGAAGGCAGCAGAGTAGGAGGACTTAGTGTCCTCATCTCATTCCACAAACACAGCTGGATAACTATCAAATCATCCTAAATACCCAAGAAATCAACCCAAAGACTGATAAAACAAATTCCACAATTAATGGGAGAGAAGAGGCCACATTGTAGAGGGTAGGAAGTGTAGAGACTTGATTTAGGAGAGAAACAGATCATCAGTGCTGTAGAGGAGAGCAAGGTGTAGTCACAGAAAAGGGTGAGTGAGAGTAGAGCAAACAGGGAAATGCACAAGGAGAATGTTTCCCCAAAGCCATTGGCTTGGAAAATGAGAGGGACTGAATTTCATGAATTCTTGCAAACAGTGGGATTTAAAGCCCAGAGTTTTAAAGGTCAACTGGCTTGACTGGGATAGAGCCTGGAGGGCAGCGTACTGCTCCTGGAAAGAAGGCAGGCAAGCAACCTGAGGGCAGAGAGCATGGAAACAATGATTTGAAAAACACTTGGGGCACACACTGGGGAGACTACTCACTATTTTTGTAGCACTTCCCTGAGAGGGAGTGTTCAGGTAGATGCCACTCCAGGAACAAAGGAGCTGGCCAACACCAATTTCCTTCCTTGCCCCTCAGAAGAAACAGAGCCAGATGCGGGAAGTAGCTCAGCACTGACTCTGGCTGTCTAACTTGCTTACAGCAAAACTAGTGCTCCTGTCCTCTGACAATGGCAAGTCTTCCCTTCTCAGTCAAGCTTGCTTCAGCCCCAGCATGGGTTTCAAGGCAAGAGTTCCCCCAAGGAGACCAGCGCAAGCCCCTGCCCACACCACAACTTTAGAGACTGGAGTTTTAAAGGACAGCAGGCTTGGCTGGGATAGAGCCCAAAGGACACTGTGCTACTTCTGCAGGAAGGCAGAAAAAAATTCAGAGACAGCATGTAAACAGCAAGCTGGAAAACACACGGGGCACACCGGAGAGAAGATTATTCAACATTCTAAGAGCACTTATCTGAGAGGCAGCATTCACAGAGATGGCTCTCTAGAAACAAAATAGATGACAAGCCTCTTCTTTTACCTACACTGCCCTTCAGCATACACAGAGAGCCACCTGAGGGAAGCAGCTCAATGCCTACACTGGCTGCCTATCTTGCTTACAGTAAGTCCCACCCCCTTGCGCTCTGAGGAGATTGCCTTTCTCAGTCAATCTTGTTTCATTCCCAGTGTGGTGGGCCATGCCTCCAGAAGATCAGCACAAACCCCTGCTCACTCCAAATCTCTGAACCAGAAATTTTTGCAAGGCCTCAGTTATGGTGGAATTGGTATCAAGTTTCAGTTGAAAAGCAGACCACTCACCACATTTAGGACAGGGAATAAACACTGTCCACAGCAGTTAAAGGAGAGCCTCTTCAGAGACTGACCTTAAGGATAGAACAGTCATAACAACAGCAGAGCAAGGCAGCACACACTGGAAACAATCCCTTAAGCACCAGGCCCTGGGCACTACATGACTTATTCATAAGTCTATTCCTCTCAGGAGTAAGAAACACAGCTAACACACAGAAGAAGGGACTTAGACAATGCAAGAATGGAGGAATTTATC
Source organism: Hyaena hyaena (assembly GCF_003009895.1). Lineage (NCBI taxonomy): Eukaryota > Metazoa > Chordata > Mammalia > Carnivora > Hyaenidae > Hyaena > Hyaena hyaena. The sequence continues at coordinate 190,611 of NW_024082163.1, forward strand.
CAAAATAAAAAAGATAACGCCACTGTCAGAGATCTACTTGAAACAGAATGTGTCTGATGGAGAATTGAAAGCATCAATCATAAGGATACTCACTGAGTTTGAGAAAAGAATAGAAGATATCACAGAGACCCTTACCAGAGGCATAATAGAGTTTAAAAAGAATTAGTCAAAAATAAAGAATGCAAGAAACAAGATTGGAAACAGGCTTGAAGCAATGATCAACAGGCAGGAAGAAGTAGAGGATGAATTAGAGGTAGAAAAGACCAAGTAATGAAAAATAATGAAGCTGAACGAAAGACAGAAAGAAGAATTATCGAACACGATATAGACTTAAGGAACTCAGTGACTCCATCAAATGTAATAACACTCATATTGTAGGAGCCCCAGAAGAAGAGACAGAAAAATGGGTAGAAAATTTATTTAAGAAAAAATAGTAGAAAACTTAACCTGGGGAATGAAACAGACATCCAGATCCAGAAGGCACTGTAAACTTCTAATAAAATCAACAAAAGCAGGCCAACACCAAGACATATTGTAATTAGAATCACAAAATATACTGATAAATATAAAAAAAAAAACATAAAAGCAACAAGAAAAAGGAGTCCTTCACTTACAAGGGAAAACCCATAAAGCTAGCTGGAGAGATTTCAGCAGAAACTTGACAAGCCAGAAGGCAGTGGCATGACATACTGAAAGTGCTGAATGGAAAAAATCTGCAGCCAAGAATACCTTATCCAGGAAAACTATAATTCAGAAGATAAAGAGAGAAAAAGAGTTTCCCAGACAAACAAAAACTAAAAGAGTTTGTGAGCACTAAACCAGCCCTGCAAGAAATATTGAGAGGGACTCTTTGAGTGTAAAGACCAAAAGTGACAAAGATAGAAAAGGGACAGAGAAACAGAAACAATGACCAAACAAGTAATAAAATGGCACTAAATACATGTGCATCAATAATTCATTTGAATGTGAATGAACTAAACACTCCAATCAAAATACATGGAGTGTCAGAATAAATTTTAAAAAAAGACATATTTAAGAACTGCTTAAAAGATACTCATTGCAGACCTAAAGACACCTGTACATTAAAAATAAGAGTGTGAAGAAACATTTATCATGTCAATGGGTGTGAAAAGAAAGCTGTAATAGCAATACTTATATCAGTAAAACTAATTTTTAAAACAAAGTGTGTAACAAGAGATGGAGAAAAGCACTATAACATAATAAAGGGAAAAACCAACAAGAATATCTAAAAGTTGTAAATATTTATAGACCCCAAATGGGAACCCCCAAATATATAACAAATTAATGACAAACATAAAGAAACTAGTAGATAATAACACAATAATAGTAGGGGATATTAACACCCAACTTATATCAATGCACAGAATATCTAAACAGAAGTAAATAAGGAAACAATAGCTTTGGATGACACACTGGACAAAATTAACTTAACATATTTATTCAGAACATTCTATCTTAAAACAACAGAATATGCATTCTCTTCAAGTGTACATGGGACATTTTTCAGAATACATCACATAGTAGGTCACAAATCAGGCCTCAGCAAATACAAAAGTAATGAAATCATACTATGCACCTTTTCTGATGACAATGCTATGAAACTGGAAGTTAGCCACATAAAACAGTTTGGAAAGACCACAAATAGATGGAAGCTAAACAACATACAACTAAACAATGAATGGGTCAACCAAGAAATCAAAGATAAAATTTTAATAATACATAGAAACAAATTAAAATGAATACATAATAGTCCAAAACCTTTAGGATGCAGCAAAAGTTGTCCTAAGAAGGAAATATATACAATACAGTCTGCTTCAAATAAGCAATAAATATCTCAGGTAAACAACCCACCTTACACCTAAATTAGCCAGAAAAATAACAACAAACAAAACTGAAAGCCAGCAGGAAAAAGGAAATTATAAACATTAGAGAAGAAATAAGTGATATAAAAACTAAAAAAAAACGATATAAAAGATCAATGAAACCAGAAGATGGATCTTTGAAATTTGATAAACCTCTAGCCAGACCTATCAAAAAGAAAAGAAAAGGCCCCAAATAAATAAAATCACAAATGAGAGAGACATAACAACCAACACCACAGAAATACAAACAATTAATAACAGACTACTATGAAAAACTATGTGCCAAATAAATGGACAGTTAGGAAGAAATGGAAAAAATCCTAGACACATATAAACTAACAAAACTAAAACAAGGGGAAAAAACGTCAACAGTCTAACAACCAACATAGACATTTAATCAGAAATCAAAAACTCCCAACAAACAAAAGTCCAGGTCCAGATGCCTTTCCAGGGAAAGTCTATCAGACATTTAAAGAAGAATTAATACCTATTCCTCTCAAGCCATTTGAAAAAATAGAAAAGGAAGGAAAACCCAAATTCATTTTGTGAGCCCAGCATTACTTTGATACCAAAACCAGATAAAGACTCCACTAACACAGAGAGCTACAGGCCTATATCCCTGATGAATATGGATACAAAAATTCTCAGTAAAATGCTAACAAACCAAATCAAACAATAGATTAAAAAACTCACTCAACACGATCAAATGTGATTTATTCGTGGGTTGCAAGTTTTGCTCAATATTTGCAAATCAATCAACATGAGACACAACATTAATAAGGATAAGAACCATATGATCCTTTCAATAGATACAGAGAAATCATTTGACAAGTACAGCATCCATTCATGGTAAAAGCCATCAACAAAGTAGGTGTACAGAGAACATACCTCAACATCATAAAGGTCATATATGAAAAACCCATAGCTAATATCATCCTCAATGGGGAAAAACAGATCTTTTCCTCTATGGTCAGGAATAGGACAGGTATATTCACTCTCACCACTGTTATTTAACATAGTACAGGAATTGCAATCCCAAGAACAAAAAAATAAATAAATACATACATAAATAAATAAATAAATAAATAAATAAATAAAAGTTATCCAAATTGGCAAGGAAGAAGCCAAACTTTCACTATTTACAGATGACATGATACTTTATGTAGAATATGAAAGACTCCACTGAAAAAACTTTAGAACTGATAAAAGAATTCAGTAAAGTACTAGGATACAAAAACAAGGTAGATAAATCTGTTGCAATTCTACACACCACTTAGGAAGCAGCAAAAAGACTAATCATGGAATCAATCCCATTTACAATTGCACAAAAATCAACTCAAAATGGATAAAGGACCTGAACGTGAGACAGGAAACTATCAACACCCTAGAGGAGAAAGCAGGAAACAACCTTCTCCAGAAATAAACCTAACTAAAGAGGTGAAAGACCTATACTCTGAAAACAATGAAACGCTAATGAAAGAAACTGAAGGCAGCACAAATAATGGAAAGACATTGCATGTTCATGGATTAAAAGAACAAATATTAAAAAGTCTATACTACCCAAAGCAATCTACATGTTTAATGCAACGTTTTTTTTCAGAACTAGAACAAACAATCATAATGTTGGTATGGAATTGTAAAAGACCCCAAATAGCCAAAGCAAACTTGAAGAAGCAAAGCAATACTGGAATCATCGCAATTCCATATTTCAAGTGATATTACAAAGTTGTAGCAATCAGAACAGTATAAAACTGGAACAAAAATAGATACACATATCAATAGAACAAAATGGAAAGTCCAGAAAGGAATTCACAACTATATGATCAATTAATCTTCAACAAAGCAGGAAATAGTATCCATTGTGAAAAAGACAGTCTCCTCAACAAATAGTGTTGGGAAAACTGGACAGCAACATTCAAAAAAAAAATCAAACTGGACTACTTTCTTCCAATACAGAAAAGTAAATTCAAAATTCAAAATTTGAGATCTGAAACCATAAAAATCCTAGAAGAGAACATAGGCAGTAACCTCTTTGACAGCTGTAGCAACGTCTTTCTAGATATGTCTCCTAATGCAAGATAAACAAAAACAAAAATTAACTATTGAGAATTTATCAAGTAAAACGCTTCTGCACAGTAAATGAAATAGACAAAACTAAAGGGAAATGAAAGGAATCTGAGAAAATAATTACAAGTGGCATATTTGATAAAGGGATAGTACCCAAAATATATAAAGAACTTACAAATTTCAACATCCAAATAACAAATAATCCAATTTAAAAATGTTCAGAAGCCATGAATAGACAGTTTTCCAAAGAAGAAATACAGATGGCCAGCAGAAAAATGAAAAGATGCTCAACATCACTTATCAGGGAAATACAAATCAAAACTACAATGAAATATCACCTCACATCTGTCACAATGATCAAGATCAATAACACAAGAAACAACGGGTGCTGGTGAGGATGTGGAGAAAAGGGAACTCTCTTGCGCTGTTGGTGGGAATGCAAACTGATGCAGCCACTATCAAAAACGGTATGGCGTTTCCTCAAAAAGCTGAAAATAGAAACACTCCAACAATTGCACTACTAGGTATTTACCAAAAGAATTCAAAAATACTAATTCAAAGGGACACATGTATCGCCACATATGGAAACAGCCCAAGTGTCCATTGATGAATTGATAGAGAAAAAAGGTACACACACACACACATAATGGAATAGTACTCAGCCATAAAAAAAACAACAACATGAAATCTTACCATTTGCAGGTACATGGATGGAGCAAGAGAGTGACATGCTAAGTGAAATAAGTCAAAGAAAGACAAACGCCATATGACTTCACTCATATGTGGAATTTAAGATACAAAACAAATGAACAAACAGTGGAGAAAAAAAAGGGAGGCAAATCAAGATATGGACTCTTAGCTATAAAGAACAAACTGATGGAAGGTGGGTGGGAGTATGGGTAAAATGGGTGATGGGGTTAAGGAGTGCACTTGCTAAGATGAACATTGGGTGTTGTATGAAGGGTTGAATCACAACATTGTGTACCTAAAACTAATATTACATTTTTTGTTAACTAACGGATTTAAATAAAAAATTAAGAAAATATTAATTGTGGAGAAATATTTATGAATGTGATAGGAAAGAGTGAAAAAATAATATATTATGAGGTCATAGAAATCTAGAAAAATATGAATATCTAGGGAAATGAAGAAATGACATACACTGGCCAATTACAGAAGTATAAATGGCTGGTAAACCTGACAATGACGCTTAATCTCATTAATTACTCCAAAATTGTCAATTCAATCTTTGATATCTTTGAAAATAAAATTTTTTAAAAAATGTATGAATACATTTGTTTTCACATGAGGTATAATTGACAAACAATATCATATTAGTTGCAGGTGTACCACATAGTGACAAGACATATATATATTTTATTAAATGATTACCATGATAAATCTAGGTACAATCTGCTACCACACAACGTTATTACAATCTTACTGACTATTCCCTATGCTTTACTTTTCATCCCCATGACATTTTTATTTTATTACTGGAAGTTTGTTTCTCTTAACCCTTTTACTTATTTCACCCATGCCCCCTTCCTTTTGGCAACCACCAGTTCTCTTTATTTATGGGACTGTTTCTATTTTGTTTCTTTGTTTTTTTTTTTCGATTACATGTATTACGTGAAATCACATTGTATTTGTCCTCCTCTGACTTATTTCATTCCTGTTGTCACAAATAGCAAGATTTCATTTTTATGAAATAAGTAATATTCTGTCATATATATATATTTATATCTTATCCCATTATATATATCATATATAGTATTCTGTTATATATATCTATATATAGGATATAATTTATATCTTATAGATATATTTTATATCTTGTATGTAAGCATGGATCTCACAACCCTGAGATCGTGACCTGAGACAAAATCAAGAGTCAGATGTTTAACTGACTGAGCCACCCAAGAGTCCCTCATTGTGGTTTTGATTTGCATTTCCCTAATGATTCGTGATGTTGTGCATATTTTCATATTTCTTGGCCATCTGGATGTTTTCTTTGGAAAAAGTGTTTATTCAGATCTGCTGCCCATTTTTTAATTGGAGTGTTTATTTGCTTGGTGTTGAGTTGTATGAGTTCTTTAAGTATTCTGGATATTAACCTGTCATTAGATCATCATTTGCAAATATATTCTCTCATTCAGTAGACCATCATTTCTTTTTTTTTTCCTTTTTTAAATTTTATATTATTTATTTATTTTTTACAAATAGTTTATTGTCAGGTTGGTTTCCATATAACACCCAGTGTTCATACCCACAAGTGTCCCCCTCCCCCCCCCCACACCCATCAGTCCTTAGTTTGTTCTCAGCATTCAAGAGTCTCTCATGGTTTGCCTCTCTCCCTTTCCCCACAATTTCCCCCCTTCTTCTAGCTCATGGTCCTCCATTAAGTTCCTCCTAAGCCTCCTATATGTGAAAACATATGATATTTGTCCTGACTTATTTCGCTCAGCATTACACCCTCAAGGTCCATCCATGTTGCTACACATGGCCACATTTCATTCTTTCTCATTGCCATGTAGTAGTCCATCGTATAGATAAACCACATCTTCCTGATCCATTCGTCCGTTGATGGCACTTAGGCTCTTTCCATGTTTTGGCTATTGTTGAGAGTGCTGCTATGAACATTGGGGTCCATGTGCTCCTATGCAATAGCACTTCTGTATCCCTTGGGTAAATTCCTAGCAGTGCTATTGCTGGGTAATATGGGAGTTCTATTGTTAATTTCCTGAGGAACCTCCACACTGTTTTCCAGAGGGGCTGCACGAGTTTACATTCCCACCAACAGTGTAGGAGGGTAACCATTTCTCCACATCCTCGCCAGCATCTAGAGTTCTCTGATTTGCTCATTTTAGCTATTCTGACTGGCGTGAGGTGGTATCACAGTGTGGTTTTGATTTGTATTTCCCTTATGAGTAGGGATGCTGAGCATCATTTCATGTGTCTGTTGGCCATCTGGATGTCCTCTTTGGAGAAGTGTCTGTTCATATCTTCTGCCCATTTCTTCACTGGGTTGTTTGTTTTTCGGGTGTGGAGTCTGGTGAGTTCCTTATAGACTTTGGATATTAACCCTTTATCTGATATGTCATTTGCAACTATCTTTTCCCATTCCGTTGGTTGCCTATTAGTTTTGTGGGTTGTTTCCTTTGCCGTGCAGAAGCTTTTTATCTTGATGAGGTCCCAACAGTTTATTTTCGCTCTTGATTCCCTTGCTTTTGGGGATGTGTCAAGTAAGATGTCGCTGCGGTTGAGGTCAAGGAGTTTGTTTCCTGCTTTCTCCTCTAGGGTTTTGAAGGTTTCCTGTCTCACGTTCAGGTCCTTTATCCATTTTCAGTTTATTTTTGTGTATGGTGTGAAAAAATGATCTAGTTTCAATCTTCTACATGTTGCTGTCCAGTTCTCCCAACACCATCAGTTAAAAAGGCTATCTTTTTTCCATTAGATATTCTTTCCTGCTTTGTCAAAGATAAGTTGGCTGTATACATTTGGGTCCAAATCTGAGTTCTCAATTCTGTTCCAATGGTCTATGAGTCTGATTTTGTGCCAATACCATACTGTCTTGATGATGACAGCTTTGTAGTAGAAGCTAAAGTCTGGGATGGTGATACCTCCTGTTTTGGTTTTATTCTTCAATATTACTTTGGCTATTCGGGGTCTTTTGTGGTTCCATACAAATTTTAGGAGAGTTTGTTCTAGTTTTGAGAAGTATGCTGGAGCAATTTTGATTGGGATTGTATTGAATGCGTAGATTGCTTTGGGTAATAATGACATATTAACTATATTTATTCTTCCAAAACATGAGCATGGAATGTTTTTCCATTTCTTTGTGTCTTCTTCAATTTCCTTCGTAAGTTTTCTATAGTTTTCATCATACAGATCTCTTGTATCTTTGGTTAGGTTTATTCCTAGGTATTTTATGTTTTTTTGTGCTATTGTGAATGCAACTTTGCTGAATTCTTGGATCAGTTCTAGTAGGCTTCTGATGGAGTCTGTTGGGTTTTCTATGTAGAGTATCATGTCGAGTAGACCATCATTTCATTGTTGATGATTTCCTTCTCTGTGTAAAAGCTTTCTTGTTTGTTGTAGTCAGAATTATTATTTCTTTTTTTTTGGTGCCCTTGCTTGAGGAGACAAATACAAAAAAAAAAAAAAACAAAAACTTCTAAGCCCAAGAGTTTACTTACTATGTTCTCTTTTATGATTTTTATGGTTTCAGGTCTTACATTTAGGTCTTAATTACATTTTGTGTGTTTCCTTGTATATGGTGTATGAAAGTTACATTCTTTTGCATGTAACTTTACAGTTTTCTCGACAAAATTTATTGAAATGACTATCTTTTCCTGTCTTATATTTTTGCCTCTTTGTTTTATAGATTAATTAATCATATTACTGTGGTTTATTTCTGGGTTCTCTATTCTGTTTGACTGATTGATGTGCCAGTACCATAAAGTTTTGATTACTATAACTTTGTAGTTTATAGTTCAGGATAGTTTATAGGGTAGTCTGTAATCGGGGAGTGTGATAACTCCTGCGTTGTTATTCTTTTTCAAGCATGCTTTGGCTTTTTGGGATCCTTAATGGTTCCTCACAAATTTTAATATTATTTGTTCTAGTATTGTGAACAATGCGGTTGGTATTTTGATAAGGATTGCATTGAATCTGTAGATTGTTTTGAGTAAAATGAACATTTTAATAATATTAATTTTTCCAGTCTATGAGCTAGGTAAATATTTCCATTTATTTGTGTCATCTTTAATTTCTTTCATCAATTTTGTATAATTTTCAGAGTACAGGCATTTCATCTCCTTGCTTAAGTTTATTTTTAGAAATATTTTTGATTTGATGCAGTTATCAATTGTTATTAGTTTATAGAAATACAACACATTTCTGGATATTAATTTTGTTTCCTGTAATTTTGCTGAATTTATTAGTTGTAATAATTTTAAGTGGAATCTTTAGTTTTACTATATATAGAATCATGTAATCTTCAAATGGTGATGGTTTTGCCTCTTCCTTACCAATTTGGATGTCTTTTGTTTCTTTTTCTTGTCTGATTTCTGTGAGTAGAACTTCCAGTACTATGTTGAATAAAAGTGGCAAAAGTGGGCTTCCTTTTCTTGTTCTTGACCTTAGAGGAAAGGCTTTCAGTTATTACTTCCTCAAATAAGTTTTCTACATCTTCTCTCTCTCTCTTCTCCTTCTGGGATCCCTACAGTGCAAATGTTAGTAGACTTGATATTGTCCCAGAGTTCTTTGAAACTATTCTCATTTAATTTTTTTTTTTTCTTTTTGTTGACAGCTTCGGTGATTTCCCTTACCCTGTCTTCCAGATTGATGGTCTGTTCTACATCATCTAATCTCTTTCCAATTCTTTTTACTGTATTTTTTATTTAAGTTACTGTATTCTTCATCTTTGATTGGTTTTCTTTATACTTTCTCTCTCTGTTGAAGTTCCATGTGACCATCCCATTTAGTGAGCATTGTTATGACCATTACTTTGAACTCTTTATCAGGTAGATTGTTTTCTCCATCTCATTTAGTTGTGTTTTGTTTGTTTGTTTGTTTGTCTGTTTGTTTCCTGAGGTATTTGTTGTGTTGTTCTTTCATTTGGAACATATTATTTTCCCTCCTTATTTTGCTTCGTTCTCTGTGTTTCTATATATTATATTGATCAGTTATATCTCCTGGTGTTGAAGGAGTGGACTTATATAGGAGGTGTCCTGTGAAGTCCAGAAGTGCACACCTCAACTTGGTCCAGGCATTCCAGGGGTGTCCTCTTTGTGAAATGCATGCGACCTTCTCTTGTGGCTGAGTTTACTGCTATGGGTGTGCTGGTGGGCATGACTTTGAGGCTCAGCTGTGACAGTCACAGATACATTGGTGGGTAAGGCTGTTTCTCACCACCCCCATGGTGGGAGCCACATTGGGGGTGGCATGGATACTCCTTGAGGGTGCCTGCAGGGTGTGGGAGGGTGTTATTTAAAACTCATTTAATATTAAAAATTTTTTATATTGAATTGTGTTAGGGTTAAAGTGAATGAGTTAAAAAAGTATATGTAGAAAAGATGAGTCTGGAGTGAAAGCTTTTTTTTCTTTTAAATTCTTTCAGGCGTAAGTTAAAAACACAGCTTCTCTTCATGTTAATATTGGAGTTATGAAGGCTTTTTAAACTAAGTGTTTTCAGAATTAACACATATTTTAGTAAGTCTACATCTGACAATACTAGTATTTTCTTAAGAATAGTTAATTGGAGTAAAATATATTTGCATATTAAGATATTTAATTTAAATTTTTACTTTGCAACTTAATTTCCAGGTATACTTTTTGGAGTGAGAAATACATTTATTAAAATAGTTATTAATCAAACATCACTTACGTTAGACTAGATTTATACTGATAATGTACGTAAACTTCAATCATTAGTTTCTTTGAAAACTGTTATTTATCAACAAATGAAAAGGTTTATTTTCATGTCTAATAAATGTGTATATCTATAAAAATAATTACCATAATCTTGTATTAAATATTGGGGTTTTAGAGTTTAATCGAGGTCACATTTCAATGTAAAATCGTATAACATGGTGAGATTAGAACTTGGATGTTCAAAATTTCTTAGGGATACTCAGAAAATGATATTGAAATATTTATTTGGATCTTTTTAAACGCAAATAAAGCATTTGAAGTCTACTGAAAAGCATTCACAGCAATACAGAGAAGAATATTTTGAATGATTAGATTTTCCATTTTTGGAATTTTTCAATATCTGATATAAGAAAATTTAACTTAATCTATTAAAATGAATATGCTTGTTTTTTCTACTTTATGACAGGTGGTAGAAATATGTTTGTGTTAACTAAATGTATAATAAAAGCTTCTAAGAGTAAACTGATAAATAGATGAAATTAAGTACTGTGTATAATAATTGATAATTTTTTCACAGTGTAACTTATTAGTGAAAACCTAGATTAAGTGCAAACGCAAAAAAGAAAAAAGAAAAGAAAAACAAGTCCGATATTTTTCTTAAAACCAGGACTGTATTGTGATGGCCTTGTGCTGTTCACATGTATCAATAGCCTGGTGATGTTTTCCTTCCTGGAGGGAAAACAAATTCCTGGATCCAGAGATTTTTATGGATAAAAACTAGGCTATCAGTAAGGCTATCTGCTTTCATTTCATCAGAATTACAAGAGGAAAATTCCTCAGGAAGAAGTCAATGGTGAATTCCCTCATTAAGTGTTTGCCACTAAAAAATTGGCTAAAATTGGGACCATTGTCATGAAAACTACTGAGTATTATGTGGAAAAATAATCCAGTTATTTTGTATCTGCTAAAATTAATTCCCAGAAGCTCATTTTACATGGAAAATAATGTCTTTTGCAACAAGCATTTAAAAAGTGAAGGGGTGAAGTGAGATGTGGAAGTATGGACAAAAACCAAAATATTTATTCCTCATTAAATCATTTCTTGATGTTTCCTAATGAATCTTGAGCTGAATACTTGTTAATCCCAAAACACTGACAAGCAAGGCCTTCAGAATTAGGCAACCACTGCTACAGATAGCTAGTGTACATTAAATGGTAATCATTGCTTTTCAGTCTATTATTAGATTCACTTCATAGCGATTGCCTTTTTCTCCTGGAAGTTGATGCATAAATGACATGCTGTACCCTCCAATAAATCTAATAGCAGAGTAACTATAACATGATATTTGTAGCCCTTAGTCCCATGACAGGTTTTTTTTTATTGTTATAGGAGTTTGGAACAGCTTCAAAACATTAAAATTTAAAAGCATCATTGAAATGTTAACCTTAACTGACTGAGCAACCCAGGAGCCCCAGGAAGAGTATCTTCTTAGGAAAGATTAAAACAAGGTACGCCTGGGTGGCTCAGTCGGTTAAGCGTCCGACTTCGGTTCAGGTCATGATCTCACAGTTCATGGGTTCAAGCCCCACATCAGGCTCTGTGCTGACAGCTAGCTCAGAGCCTGGACCCTCCTTTGAATTCTGTGTCTACCTCTCTTTGACCCTCCCCTGCTCAGGCTGTCTCTGTCTCTCTCTCATAAATAAATAAAACATTAAAAAATAAATAAAAATTAAAAAATGGAAAACTTTCTAATAAAAAATGAAATGAAATGAAAAGTTTGAACTGCTTTAACCAGGAATTTATAACATTTTAAGAATTTACAAGTAACTATGCAATTCATGCTATGAAAATGCATGCTTTGCTTGATTATAGCTTTATATGAAGTAAAGAATATTATTATTTGATTGAGAAATGACTTCATTAAATTTAAAGCAAGATTTGTTACACACAGAATCTAAAGCTAATGTGTATCTAATGTAATCCAGTGGGTTTTTATTAGCAATAGACTGCTCTGGATTCCATATTCAGTATACAGTAGCAGTTTGACAGCATTGAAAGTCCCACAGGAAAATAAAAATGTTCCCAACATAATGATGTTTATTGTTATTATGTTATACATTTTAGTAACAAAATACACATCAAATCATACACTGTATGGTATGTAATCATCGAACAACACACACATTTAGGGAGTGGAGTTTATTTCAAAGAAAAAAAATTAATTTACATAGCCATGTAGAAAGTAGACATATAATAGATAGGTAGCAAAGTTTAGTAGCTAGGTAAGTAAGTTTAGAAGTCAAATGAATGTTTTGTTTCACACAGTCAACTGTAAAGGCCAAATGTGATAAAACACTGTTTCTTATTTTCAGTTTGCTTAAATCTCTCTGGTGACAAATAGCCTTTCCTGACAATAAGTTAAAAAAATACTCTGTAATCATGTTTCTCAAGCATAAATCATTCATGAATAACAATAAAGAAAAACAAAACATGTCTGAGTACTGAGGTAAAAGTACCTCATTCAGTGACTACTCAGGACAAGTTTTTGTTTTGTTTTGTTTTACAATGTGATTTGAAATGGAAACAGGTTGTGTTTGTGTGTGTGTGTGTGAGAGAGAGACAGACAGACAGAATATTTTATTTTTGTAATGTACATAATTAAGAAACACTTGATTAATACATTTTGTATTACATCAAAGCCTTATAAATGAGAAGTGAATATAATTGCTTTGATGCTTTAGTTGAGTTTGTTATTTTTTTCATAAATATAAGTGGAATAGTGTGATAGTATCACACAGAGGCATTTTATATACTAGAATAATAATAATAATAATATTACTATACAGTGTAGCCACCTTTTTATTAGAAATGTATTTTCTGCTTTACACAGGATTTTAAATAGTCGATTCATTTTATTATTAAAAATTTTGCCCTGTACATACTTAAGATGAGTACATTATATCACATAGAAAGCTCTACTTCTTGGTGTTTTTTTTTTTTTAATGTTTTATTTATTTCTAAGAGAGAGAAAGAGAGACAGCGTGAGCAGTGGAGGGTCAGAGAGAGAGTCACAGACTGAAATAGACTCCAGGCTCTGAGCTGGCAATCAGCACAGAGCCCGACGAGGGGCTCAAACCCAAAAACTGCGAGATCATGACCTAAGCGAAAGTCAGACGCTTAACCGACTAAGCCACCCAGGCGTCCCTCTACTTCTTGTTTTTAATTTATTTTGAGAGAAAGAGACAGAAAGACAGAGAGAGAGAGGCAGAGAGACAGAGAGAACAAGCAGGGAAGGGGCAGAGAGAAGGACAGACAGAATCCCAAGTAGGCTCCGCACCATTAGCAGAGAGCCTGATTGGGGGGCTTGAACACATGAACTGTGAGATCATGACCTGAGCCAAGATCAAGAGTCAGATATTTAACCGACTCTGCTACACAGATGCCCTGGAAAGTTCTAGTTCTGAACAGATTTTTTATAGGGGCATTACTAATACATAGTAATATGTCTTTTATGATAGATATGATAGCATATATTGTCTTAATTATAAATTACAGGCCAGGATGCAACTCGGTAAGAGGAAGCAGTTATATTAGCTTCTATGCAACTTATATAAAATACTACTTATAACTTAAAGAGTATCATAATATTTCTTTTTTCTGACACAGTTATGGCAGCATGATGTTTATAGAATGAGACTGGTTTAGTCCTAGATAATGACCAATTAAGTGTGATTTCTGATAAATCATATTTATTTTTTCAAAGGAATATTTTTCTCATCTGTAAGATGTTGTGCTTGCCCTATTCATCTTTTATATTACTATGAGGTGCAAATGAATGCATGAGTTTTATGTGAAAATGCTTTGAAGATACAAAATACTGTATGTAGTGCTATTCTTACTACACTTTGGTTTTCTTTATTTTTATCAATGTTTTAATGTTAATATATGCTATATTATGGAACTAGATTCCTTGTAATGTGAAGAAAAATATTTGACCTTGTGGATACCATAGACTAACTCATGCGTTGAATGATTTTTCCTGACCTATTAATTTCATTACTACCAAAAATATCTTGTTCATCCAGTGTTTCTAACTCAATGACTAACAACATATGGAATAAATAAATCTTATACACCTGCCATCTAACAGGTTCCTCATGTTAAACATAATATCTTAAGTAATATCAAAATATGTTTCTAATAACCTCAAAGCTATCCCAAATCACATTTGTGCTGAAAACATTTTATTATTTGTAATTTTGGGGTTTCTCTACATCAAGTATAAAGTAATTCAGTTTTATAGAAAGATATGCTTTTCCATATGTGAGAAGTATGTTTGTGAAGCTCACATATGCTCTCGGGAGTTAATGTTCTCAATATTTACAAGAACAAATTATTATGGAAACCACAAGTGCTATGTGTACTATCAGTTGGGCATCTAGCTACTATTTGGAAAATGTCTTCTTATTTCTATTATCCTATAATTTACTCCAGTAAACATTAAAGCATAATTTGTACCTTTGAGAGGAAAATTCTAATTGAAACTATGCAATAGAAATGTAATTTAGCAAAACTACTAGTTTTAGGGTTTTTTTTTCTATTTTAAATCTATTATTTTAAAAATTACTTTTTTTATTAAAAATGCTATAAAATTGTGCTGTTTGTGAGCACATCACGTCCTCAAACACATTTTAATTCTCATTTTCTTTTTCTTAAATAGCAAAAAAATGATAATCAGAGATTAAAATTAATTGAATAAACTCCAACTGAATGTTTTTATCTCTCTGTATACATTTTTAAAAATTTTAATGTTTATTTGACAGAAAAAGACAGAGTGTGAGTGGGGGATGGCATAGGGAGAGGGAGACACAGAATCTGAAACAAGCTCCAGGCTCTAAGCTGTCAATACAAAGCCCGACACAGTGCTTGAACTCACAAACCGTGAGATCATGACCTTAACCAAAGTAGGACGCCCAACTGACTGAGCCACCCAGGCACCTCTCTCTGTATACATTTTTAAAAGTGCATTGTATTAAGTTCCTCCTAATCCTCCTATAAGTGCAAATATATGGTATTTGTCCTTCTCTGCCTGACTTATTTCGCTCAGCATAACACCCTCAAAAGTGGGGGAGAGGGAGAGAGGCAACCATGAGAGTCTCTTGAATGCTGAGAACAAACTGAGGACTGATGGGTGTTGGGGGGAGGGGGGGAGATGGGCATGGAGGAGGGCACTTGTGGGGATGAGCACTGGGTGTTTTATGGAAACCAACTTGACAATAAACTATTTGTAAAAAAATAAAAATAAATAAAAATAAAAAATAAATAAATAAAACATTTTAAAAAGTGCATTGTAAACTCTTCAGAGCTAGTGATGGTAGTTAACGTGTCCATCTTCCCCCAAATTTAATGCAGTGCAGGAAAAGTAATGCTGATATTTATTTTCAGTTTTTAAAGACAACATATTTACTAAGTTAATATTGATTTTAATTACAGCATCTATGATATCTAAGTCATATTTGACTAGCACAATTTTCCAACCAGTATAGAAACTATTATTTGTGTAGTAGTTCTTTAATCTCACAGATTCCCAAAACACCTTAAGTAAGAATGAATAAGAGTGAAACATTTGCCAATTTAAAGGCATTCTATATGCTTAGGATATCTTTATTCATTTTGACAATAGAAGTTTTACAGAATCATAGATATCAATAATTTGCAATCATTCATGTTGTACAAATTGTCAAATTCCAGTAGTGGAAAATGGAGTGATGGAAGCCCACAACAGGGGAAACTGCTGGTTTTTTTCACAAGTAAGCCACTCAATAGGGGCAGGTAATAATGGGGAAGAGGGCACTCATTAATAGCCTAAAAGAAAATTGTTACCTGCTCAGGAGTCAGAATAGGCTGTTCTTTTTAATGTTCAAAAATATGTTAACACAGTCATTCTCTTAGTTATTTTAAGCTGCTATAAAAAATACTATAGACTGGGTGGCTTAAACAAGAAACATTTGCTTCTTATGGTTCTAGATGCTGGGAAGTCCCCGATCAAGGTGTCAGCAAATCAAGTTCCTGGTGAGGGCTCTCTTCCTGACTTGTACACAGCTGCCTTCTTAATGTATCCTCAAATGGACAAAGGAGATGAGAGAGCAAGAGCAAGAGTGAGAGACAGACAGACAGACAGACAGAGAGAGAGAGAGAGAGAAATATTTTCCTCTTCTTACAAGGACATTAATCCTATCATGGGCTTCACTCTCATGACTTCATTTCCAAAAGAAAGTCCCACCTCCAAATACCATCACATTAGATCACATTAGGCTTTCAATGAATTTGAGGTGGACAAATATTCAGTCAATAGCAGGCATATAACAATAATAGAAACAGTGCTTACTATGTTCTGGAACTGTGCTGGGCATTTTACAACCATCATCTTATTTAACCTACACAAGAACTTTAAGAGGTAGGCATTAATTATCTTTGTTTTATAGATGAGAAAACAAAGATTTAAAGAAGTTACACTTCTGGTGAACCAATGCCAAGTCTTTCTGGCTTTTCCAGGACCATGCTCTTAACTACATTACCTTTTTCAAGTTCTAAAACTTAGATATGGTATCTGCTAGTCACTGTGGAATCTGTTTCTAGTCCCTACTGTGCCTACAGCCAAATTGTGAAACTGGGACAAATTGCTTAGCTTCACTGTGTCTCACTTCTTCAACTGTCAAATGGATATGATTGTCTTTGTCTATAGGTCACTAGGAGACTATAATTAGGTGAGAAATATTAATGGACTTTGAAAAAATCTTTTGAAGACAGTATGTAAATGAATTTATATTCAGAAGGCAACCACCCCCAACACATACCTTCCTTATTTTCTATTCATGGGGTTGGTCAAGTAATAGTTCTAATGATTATATTGCTGCCTGCCTGGAAGGTTGAGTTTTCAAGAAAGTACATTTCTTAGCCTGTAAGATTTGTTTTGGTTACTGTATTTTTCCCTTTTCAATTTATCTGTAATAGTGTCTGCTGGGTTTTCTGTTTCACTGTGAATAAATGACACAATCTCACGTTGTTTGAAACAATTTTGGGTTCTTTCCTAATTATGTGGTTCTTATGAATGGTGCATGGCTTTTAAAAAAAAAAGGTTAGGAAGGGGAGCCTGGGTGGCTCAGTCAGTTAAACGTCCAGCTTCGGCTCAGGTCATGCTCTCACGGTTGGTGGGTTTGAGCCCCATGTCAGGCTCTGTGCTGACAGCTCAGAGCCTGGAACCTGCTTTGGATTCTGTTTCTCTTTCTCTCTCTGCCCCTCCTCCACTCATGTTCTGTCTCTCTCTGTCTCTCTCAAAAATATTTTTTACAAACTGAGGACTGATGGGTGATGGGGAGGGGGGAGATGGGCATGGAGGAGGGCACTTGTGGGGATGAGCACTGGGTGTTATATGGAAACCAACTTGACAATAAACTATTTGTAAAAAAAAAAAAAGGTTAGGAAGGTTGCAGAAGTGAATAGCTCTTCTTTTTCTCCTTATATAGATGGTATATCTAATTATATTAATATTTTTGTAATCTCTTGACAGAAATGAAATATTTCATATTTAAGCTATCTTTTAAATTTATGTAAAATTATATAAATATATAATACATACACATCCACACCAGATTAATAAAATAGGCTTATGTGTATATATATTTGTATATACACACACATATATATAGACACACGGAAACAAGCCTATTTTATTAACTTTGCTTATTGATTTATTAATGTTTGGATTTCTGATTTTTAATTCAAAAGGGTTTAAGTCAAAGTTTGAATGGTGACCTAGGAAGTTTTTTGTTTGAAGAAAGGTCATTAATATGCAGTTACAAAAATGGAACATTGTCTTCCAGAATAATTCTTTTGTAATTTATTTCTAATGACTATAGGACATTTTGGTGATGTCACAACTATATTGTATAATTAATACATTTTTCTCATTTTATATCTCCTTATTCAAAACCAAATATTTATTTGAAAGTAAGTAGATGAAAAGATTCAATAACAAAAATATGATTGTCTTCCTATTTCTCTTCATATTCAAAGATAGAAATTATAAATGTCTCAGTAACTTGAAAGGCATTTACAGAGGATGTAGACATTACAACCATATTTTGTTGCATAAGGTTTTAGATCAATATGGGTTTCTCAAAGAAAAGAGTAAAGAAAATCTAGATTTGTTTCATGTTAGTCTTATGTAGGAGAATTATCCTTTATCTGAAATAGAATTTTATAATGTAGTAAATGGATACTCAGGAGAGACTCCTCATTTCTGCAAAATAGTACGTGGTTTTTATGGAGACAAAGCTACTGACCTGATTTTAAGGAAATTTTGTTGTTTCATGTCTGCTTACTGCACCAATTTAGAAATATCATCACAATCATTTTTGGATTAAAAATAAATAACATATGATTTCACTCATATGTGGAATCTGAAAAACAAAACAGATAAACAAACAAAAAGCAGAATCAGGTTTATAAATACAGAAAACAAACTGATGATTGCAAGAGGTGAAGGGGGTAGAGGAAATGGCAAAATGGGTGAAGAGAAATGGGAGATACAATCTTCTAGTTAAGGAATGAATGTTGTAGGAATAAAAAGTACGACATAGGGAATACAATCAATGATATTGTAATAGCATTGTATGGCGACAGATGGTAGCTACCTTGTGGAGAGCATAGTATAATTCAGAGTTGTCAAATCACTGTGTTGGACATCTGAAACTAATGTAACATTGTATGCCAGATATGCCTAAATAAAATTTTTAAAAAATAAATATTAAAGTGGGGCGCCTAAGTGGCTTTAGTTGGTTGGGCGTCTGACTTTGGCTCAGGTCATGATCTCACAGCTCGTGGGTTTGAGCCCTGCGTCGGGCTCTGTGCTGACATCTCAGAGCCTGGAGCCTGCTTCAGATTCTGTATCTACCCTCACTCGTTGACCCTCCCCTGCTCACGCTGTCTCTCAGAAATAAAAACATTAAAAAATTAAAAAAATAAATATTAAAGAATACTGTATTAATTTTATAGATTTGACCCTTTAATGAATATTGTCATTTTAAAAGTTCTAATTATTAAAAGTGGCTACAAAATAACAGTTGTGTATGAATCAGGCAATTTTGTCATTGAAAAAACGTCATATTAATTTGAAAGTTAATATCAAAAGTATCACAGGAAAGGATTTCAAACTTCCTTAGAATATAAAACTTCATATATTATAAAGTGTTTGTTAATTACAGAAAGAGCCAACGCCAATTTGGGAAAGCAAAGGAACATAAATGTGGGACCAAGAAGATCCATATGCAGTCACGTAAACACCCCTATGTTTTGTCTTATTTCATTCACTAGCTCCAAGTTCTAAGGCAAGTCTTTTATTCTCTTTAGACCTCAGTTTTCAATATGCAGCATTATGTCCCAAGTCCTTCCTAAGTTCATTATCCATTGGTCTACGTCTGTAACACACCATGCAAACATAATGTATGATTATTGTTTGTGTTATAAGACAAATAGTATTGCCACCATCATAACCAAAAACAAATATCAAAAAGCATATTTATCATATAAATAAATTTTCTTATTTCCACATTTCCTTTAAGTTAAGACACTTAATGGAATATGCACTTTTTAATTTTTAAATTTTCTCAGTTAACCCTTCACATGTATTACATCATCTATCCCTGTCACAGTAGACTGATATTCAGGAGCAGGCAATAAACTGTAAGGTATTTGAGAGAAAAACACTTAGATAATTTCCCATTTTTCTTCCTGAAATATGGTACAAAATCCAAGTTAGTGCCACATTGACATAGCTTTCCTACTTGTTATCAGTTATAAATGCTGGGATTACCTGATTGTGTTCTCAGAAAGCCACAGTGTAATCTTAAACCTAATACTTCAACAACCACGCACTAATTAAAACTGCAATTATATTTTTGCTCAAACAAAATTACTTAATAAACATTATCACAAACTGTTTACCCTTTCCAAAAACCATTTATGCTCACTAATACAATTTCCCATTAAAACCGCTGCCAGGTAAATTAAAAACTCTTGAATTAGTAAGTGGGAAATTAATTCCACAGTTTAATCTAGACCTAATAACAGTTGCAAGCTCAAAAAAAAAATGATTGCTACAGCGGGGAGTTAATTAACAGCTTATTCCCCATTTGATAAAAGTAATCCACTCTAATTCCAGTGTAATTTACCTCAATGTAATATAAAACCACGAGCTGCTTCTGGTGCTGGAAAGTATTAGCTTTGTCCTGTGGTCACACTGACAATAAAAGTCATCAGTATCTTAATAATAAGAGGCTGTCTGCTAAATGCCCACAATTAAAGATGTAATATGAAATCTTCAACAGCAGCAACTATGTGTACTGCCACATAAGCAGGGGTTGAAGTTTAGATTTAAGCTGCATTTAATTGTTCCACCTAGTTCTAGGAAACAGTGTGCCATGTAAAATGAAACCAATTTTATTGGTTTCATATACAGGGAAGCACAGGGAAATAGGTGATGAATTCATCTAATTCATTCCATCCTTCTTGCCACTGATTTAGCACAGCTATCATCTTTCTACTTGGACTACTGCACAAATCTATGTAGTATCTCTCCCACATTCCCCACTCTAGTCCATCCTCTGTGTAGCCACCTGCACAAATCTTGCCTTGTAATTTTCTTGAATAAAAACCTTTATTCACTGCCTATCCACAGGATAAATTTTAAACTCTGTAGCATGATGTAAAATTCCTTTCATGTTCTGGTCCTAATCCATCACCGAAACCTTATTTACCAACTTGAAATACAAATGAAGAAGACAAATTATGCTGCCTATAGTACCTTTCCTGATCTATCCAACTTTCCTTGCTTATCTACTACCTCTTCTGTGAAGTTATATTAGACCCTTCCCATAAAAATTTAGTCACTCCTTTTTTTCCCTATTATGTTATAACTCTTTAGATCCTCTATTATTCCACTAATTGCTTTGCCTTTTATTTCTGTTAATATGTTTGTCTTTACCTACTAGGCTAGCAGTTTTCAATGTGTGATCCATGGACTAGCAGTTTCAGCATCATCTGGGAAATTGTTACAAATGCAAATTTTCAGGCCTCATCCCAGACCTACTGAATCAGAAACTCCATGGGTGGAGTCTGGCATTCTGTGTTTTAACAAGCCTCTAAGGTGATACTGATGGAGAGTAAACTTTGAAAACCATTTAGACTGTGAGCATCTTGGGAACATAGGCAAAAGCTTATTCATTTTTTAAATCTTCACATAATGAATTATATCACATAGTAAGTACTAAAAAGTACATTTTGAAAGAATGCGTTATGAGAAGATGAAATAGTGTACAAAAATAGCAAGTCTCTGAGAAGATACAGAAATGCAAATAACTTTCATGTCATCTTGTTATCCAACTAAAATGCAAATCTGTTTCCCTAAGAGTTGATTCTTTGTTTTAAATAGTGAAACAGTCAAAGATCATAATTATCAATATGTTCATTCATTTTGTGCAAGAAAAGGTAAATCTCACAGAAGTATTTTTGTGTATTACTGATATTCCCAAAAAGTTAATATATTTAACCTTTTAAAATAATTAATATAGTTAACAGATGTTATTCTTATTTTATGCATGAAGAAGCCAAGACCCAGATAACTGAAATGATTTCAAGAAAGAATTAGAACTCAGGTTGTCTGAAAGAGAGTCATGTACTCCATCCACTTTATTATACTTCTCCCACACTGGTAGATTCAATTCCATTTACCAAACCTGTGTAGAATGACTTCTGTCCTTCAGACAATATGCTTGACTACATTTGGGTGTAATGCATTCCAATGGCTTTAAGGATGGGTAGCATTTGGATAGTTGGCAAGTAAAAAGCAAGCAAATCTAGATTGGAATGATAACATAATAAAAAAAGATGTGGTTTAAACCAAGGCATATTGAAGAATAAATAATTAATGAATCATTCAATTTGGAGAAGAATGAGAAATGAGATTGGAAAATAGATTTGGATTGGTTGTAAAGAGCGTCCTGTTCCGAAGTGGAGTTTGAACTTTACTCTGTAAGAAGCAAATGAAATGTGTTGAACAGAGGATAATGAAATAGGGATTTTAAGTGTATTTATCTGGCAGCTCTAGTCAGTTATACTGGAGCAGAGAGGAAGGTGTGAAAACTGTCTGGAGTTATGGCTACAGTTAGAGATTGTACTATTCTCAGTTTGAGGACATAAGGCCTAAGATAGAATATCAGCAATGACAATATAAAAGGGTAATATGTGCATTCTTCATCTGTACCTGTGTGGAATGTGCTGACTCTCACCCTTGGTTACAAAATCTTTGCTAATCAATTTGCACAGTTTTTTTTTTTTTAAGTTTTCATTTAAATTTCAGTTAGTTAATTGTATTTATATTGGCTTAGTTAGTAATATTGGTTTGGGGTGTACAATATATTGACTCAACACTTCCATAAAATACCTGTTGCTCATCAAAACAAGTAGACTCTTAATTTCCATCACATATATACCCATCCCTCCCCCCCACCTGCCCTCTGGTAACCATGTCTCTTCTCTATAGTTAATAGTCTGTTTGTTGATTCTACTCTCTCCCTCAATCTCTCTCTTTCTCTTGTTTGTTTTGTGTACTAAATTCTACATATGAGTGAAATCATATGGTGTTATCTTTCTCTGACTTATTTCACTTAGCACAATACGCTCTAACTCCGTCTATATCATTGCAAATGGCAAGATTTTGTTATTTTTTATGGCTAAGAAATATTCCATTATATGTATATGTATTATATGTATATATACATATCTCTATTCATCATTATATATATATATATATATATATATATATATATCCCATTTATCAGTTGATGGACACGGGCTGTTTCTGTAATGTGGCCATTGTAGATAATGCTGCTATAAACATTGGGATGCATGTATACTTTGGAAGTATTACTTTTGAATCATCTTTGGGTAAATACCAGTAATACAACTACAAGATCGTAGAGTAGTACTATTTGTAAATTTCTGAGGAAACTTCATACTGTTTTCCATAGAGGCTGAACCAGTTTCATTTACCACCAACACTGCAAGAGAATTCTCCTTTCTCCACACCCTCACCAATGCCTGTTGTTTCTTGTGCTGTTAATTTTGGTCATTCTGACAGGTGTGAAGTGGTATTATTATTATTATTATTTTTATCTTTCCTTTTTTATTTATTTATTTATTTATTTATTTATTTATTTATTTATTTTTTACAAATAGTTTATTGTCAAATTAGTTTCCACATAACACCCAGTGCTCATCCCCACGAGTACCCTCTTCCATGCCCCTCCCCCCTCCCCCCTACATCCATCAGTTCTCAGTTTTTGTCAGCATTCAAGAGTCTCTCATGGTTTGCCTCTCTCCCTTTCCCCCACCATTTCCCCCCTTCTTCTCCCCCTTGGTCCTCAGTTAAGTTCCTCCTAATCCTCCTATACGTGCAAACATATGATATTTGTCCTTCTCTGCCTGACTTATTTCACTCAGCATACCACCGTCAAGGTCCATCCATGTTGCTACACATGGACAGATTTCATTGTTTCTCATTGCCATGTAGTATTCCATGGTATAGATAAACCACACCTTCTTGATCCATTCATCCGTTGATGGACACTTAGGCTCTTTCCATGTTTTGGATATTGTTGACAGTGCTGCTATGAACATTGGGGTACATGTGCTCCTATGCCTCAGCATTTCTGTATCCCTTAGGTAAATTCCTAGCAGTGCTATTGCTGGGTCATAGGGGAGTTCTATTGTTAATTTTTTGAGGAACCTCCACACTGTTTTCCAGAGGGGCTGCACCAGTTTACATTCCCACCAACAGTTTAGGAGGGTGCCCGTTTCTCCACATCCTCTCCAGCATCTCGTGTTCTCTGATTAGCTCATTTTAGCCACTCTGAATGGTGTGAGGTGATACCTCAGTGTGGTTTTGATTTGTATTTCCCTGATGAGGAGGGATGCTGAGCATCCTTTCATGTGTCTGTTGGCCATGTGGATGTCCTCTTTGGAGAAGGGTCTGTTCATATCTTCTGCTCATTTCTTTACTGGGTTGTTTGTTTTTCGGGTGTGGAGTTTGGTGAGTTCCTTATAGATTCTGGATATCAACCCTTTATCTGATACGTCGTTTGCAATATCTTTTCCCATTCCGTTGGTTGCCGATTAGTTTTGTGGGTTGTTTCCTTTGCCGTGCCGAAGCTTTTGATCTTGATGAGGTCCCAATCGTTTATTTTTGCTCTTGATTCCTTTGCTTTGGGGGATGTGTCAAGTAAGAAGTTGCTGCGGAAGAGGTCAAGGAGGTTGTTTCCTGCCTTCTCCTCTAGTGTTTTGATGGTTTCCTGTCTCACATTCAGGTCCTTTATCCATTTTGAGTTTATTTTTGTGTATGGTGTGAGAAATTGATCTAGTTTCATTCTTCTGCATGTTGCAGTCCAGTTCTCCCAACACCATCTGTTAAAGAGGCTGTCTTTTTTCCATTGGATATTCTTTCCTGCTTTGTCAAATATCACTTGGCTGTATACTTTTGAGTCCACTTCTGAGTTCTCAATCCTGTTCCACTGGTCTATGTGTCTGTTTTTGTGCCAATACCATACTGTCTTAATGATGACAGCTTTGTAGTAGAGGCTAAGGTCTGGGATGGTGATACCTCCCGTTTTGGTTTTATTTTTCAGTATTCCTTTGGCTATTCGGGGTCTTTTGTGGTTCCATACACATTTTTGGATAGTTTACTCTAACTTTGAGAAGCATGCTGGTGCAATTTTGATTGGAATTGCATTGAATGTGTAGATATCTTTGGATAGTAATGACATCTTAACTATATTTATTCTTCCAATCCATGAGCATGGAATGTTTTTCCAATTCTTTGTGTCTTCTTCAATTTCCGTCATAAGTTTTTTATAGTTTTATCATACAGATCGCATGTATCCTTGGTTAGGTTTATTCCTAGGTATTTTATGTTTTTTTTGTGCAATTGTGAATGGCATCAGCTTCTTGATTTCTCTTTCTGTTGTTTCATTGTTGGGTATAAAAATGCAACCGATTTCTGTACGTTGATTTTGTACCCTGAAACTTGGCTGAATTCTTGGATCAGTTCTTGTAGGCTTCTGGTGGAGTCTGTTGGGTTTTCTATGTAGAGTATCATGTCGTCTGTGAAGAGTGAAAGTTTGACTTCCTCTTTGCCAATTCTGATGCCTTTGATTTCCTTTTGTTGTCTGATGGTTGATGCTAGGACTTCCAGCACTATGTGAAACAACAGTGGTGAGAGTGGACATCCCTGTTGTGTTCCCGATCTCAGGGGGAAAGCTCTGTTTTCCCCGTTGAGGATGATGTTGGCTGAGGGCTTCTCATAGATGGCTTTTATGATGTTTCAGTAGGTTCCTTTTATCCCAACTTTCTCTAGAGTGTTTATTAAGAAGGGATGCTGTATTTTGTCAACTGCTTTTTCTGCATCTATAGAAAGGATCATATGGTTTTATCTTTTCATTTGTTCATGTGATGGATCCCATTGATTGATTTGCAAATGTTGAACCAGCCCTGTAACCCAGGAATGAATCCCACTTGATCTTGGTGGATGATTCTTTTTATGTGTTATTGGATTTGATTTGCAAGGATCTTGTTGAGGAGTTTTGCATCCGTATTCATCAAGGACATTGGCCTGTACTTCTCTTTTTTTCATGAATCTCTTTCCGGCTTGGGAATCAGAGTGATGCTGGCTTCATAAAATGAGTCCAAGAGTTTTCCTTCGATTTCTATTTTTTGGAATAGCTTGAGAAGAATTGGTATTAATTCTGTTTTAAACGTCTGGTAGAATTCCCCAAGGAAGCCATCAGTTCCAAGGCTCTTATTTGTTGGGAGATTTTTGATCACTGACTCGAATTCTTCACTCGTTATGGGTCTGTTCAGATATCCTATCTCTTCCCGTGTGAATTTTGGTAGTGACTGTGTGTTTATGAATTTGTCCATTTCTTCTAAGTTGTCCAATTTGTTGGCATATAATTTTTCATAGTATTCCCTGAAAATTCCTTGTATTTCTGAGAGGTTGGTTGTATTAAGTCCATTTTCATTCATGATTTTGTCTATTTTGGTGCTCTCTCTTTTCTTTTTGAGAAGCCAGGTTAGAGGTTTGTCAATTTTCTTATTTTTTCCTCAAAAAACCTATTCTTGGGGGGCTCCTGGGTGGCTTAGTCGGTTAAGCGTCCGAGTTTCACTTAGGTCATGATCTCGCGGTTCGTGGGTTCAAGCCCCGCTTTGGGCTCTGTGCTGAATGCCAGCTTGGAGCCTGGAGCCTGTTTCAGTCTGTGACTCCCTCTCTCTCTGACCCTCCCCTGCACACGCTGTCTCTCTCTCTCTCTCCTAGAAATAAATAAAACATCGGAAAAAAATAACCCTACTCTTGGTTCATGGATATGTTCAATTGTTTCTTTGGTCTCTATGTTGTTTATTTCTGCTCCATTTTTAGTATTTCTCTTCTTCTACTGGATTTAGGGTGTTCTTGTTGCTCTGCCTCTAGTTCCTTTAGGTGAGCTGTTAGATTTTGGACTTGCGCTTTTTCTAATTTCTTGAAATAAGCCTAGAGTGCAATGTACTCTCCTCTTAGGTCCGCCTTTGCAGCATCCCATAGAGTTTGGATTGTTGTGTTTTCATTTTCATTTTTTCCATATATTTTTTAATTTTCTCTCTAATTGCCTTATTGGCCCATTCATTCTTTGGTAGGGTGTTCTTTAACCTCCATGTTTTTGGATGTTTACCAGACTTTTTCTTTTGATTATTTCAAGTTTCAAAGCATTATGATCTGAAAGTGTGCATGGTATGATCTCAATGCTTTTCTATTTATTGAGTGCTGCTTTATGTCCCAGTATGTGATCTATCTTGGAGAATGTGCCATGCGCACTTGAGAAGAAAGTAAATTCCCTGGCCTCAGGATGTAGAGTTCTAAATATATCTGTCGGATCCATCTGGTCCAATGTGTCTTTCAAGCCATTATTTCTTTAGTGATTTCCTGTCTGGTTGACCTATCCATTGCTGGAAGCGGAGGATTAAATCCCCTGCTATTTTCACATTCTCATCTATAAGATTGATTCTGTTTATGATTAATCGTTTTGAATATTTATGGGAATATTCGTTACATAGACATTTATGATTGTTAGTTGTTCCTGATGGATAGACCCTGTAATTTTTTTATAATGCCCTTCTTCATTCCTTGTTATTGTCTTTACTTTAAAGTCCAGTGAGTCTAATATAAGTATAGCACCTCCAGCTTTCTTTTGATTTCCAGTAGCATGATACACTTTTCTCCATCCCCTTACTTTTAATCTGAAGGTATCTTCCCGTCTAAGATGAGTTTCTTGTAGACAGCATATAGATGGATTTTGGTTTTTTATCCATTCTGCTACCCTATGTCTTTTGATTGGAGCATTCAGCCCATTTACATTCAGTGTTATTATTGAAATATGTGGGTTTAGAGTCTTTGTTCTTTTGTGGGGTTCATGTTTGTGGTGGTGACTCTGGTATGTTTGTTCCTTGCAACATTTCCTTCAGAATGTCCCCCTCAGGATTTCTTGTAGGTCTGGGTTAGTGGTGACAAATTCTCTCAATTTCTGTTTATTTGGAAAGACTTTTATCTCTCCTATTCTGAATGACAGTCTTGCTCGATAGAGGATTCTTGGCTGCATATTTTTTCTGTTCTTTGCTTTGAAGATCTCCTGCCATTCCTTTCTTGCCTGCCAAGTTTCACTAGATAGGTCTGTCACCACTCTGATAGGTTTCCCTTTGTATGTTAGAGCCCTTTTCTCCCTAGCTGCTTTCAAAATTCTCTCTTTATCCTTATATTTTGCCATTTTTACTATGATATGCCATGCTGAAGATCGATTCAAATTACTTCTGAGGGGAGTCCTCTGAGCCTCTTGTGTTTCATCGTTTACTTCCTTCCCCAGGTCGGGGAAGTTCTCTGCTAAAATTTGTTCCAGAATTCCTTCAGCATCTTTCCCTCTCTCTTCCTCTTCCAGGATTCCCATGTTATGGATATTGTTGCATTTGTCCGTATCGCTGAGCTCTCGATCTCTTCTTTCATGTTCCTGGATCAGTTTGTCCTTTTTTCCCCCCTAGTTTCCTTTTTTTCTATAATGCTGTCTTCTAAATCACTTATTCTCCTTTCTGCCTCTTCAGTCCATGCATTGGATGCCTCCAATTTATTATGTATCTCATTTATCGCATTTTTAAATTCATCATGCCTATTTTTATGCTCCATGTTCCTTGTAGCCATAGTTTCTTTGATGTCCCCTAGGTTTTTTCAAGCCCTGCTATTAATTTTACCATTATTGTTCTAACATCTTGTTCAGTTATGTTGCTTCTATGTGTTTTGAGCAGTTCATTAGCTGTCAATTCTTCTTGGAATTTCTTTGGAGGAGAGCTCTTTCATTTCATCATTTTAGTTAGCTTTCTGGCTCTTGTTAGTTTTAGACTTGTTATGCTCTCTGTACTTGTCAGCCCTCCTGTACCCAAGAAAACTCTTTGACTGTCCAGGGCCTATCCTTTCGGAGAGTGTTTTTTGAATGGCATCTTTTGGTCTTTCTTGTTTAGACATTGGTTATTTTATTTTCCTACTAGTAGTGATATTTGGAACTCTCCACCATGTGTACTCTGGCTTGTTTTCTGAAGTAGCCCTGGGGAAGAAAACAGACAGGCAAACACACAGGGACCAGACGCACACAAACGCACAGATAAATCCAAAAAACAGACAAACCTAGAGGCAAAATGAGAAAGTTAAGAGAAAAGACAGAGGAGGGAAGGCAAATAATAGAAAATAAAAAAAATACATCAAAAGGTCAAAAAGAAGAAAAGAAAAGGAAATTAAGAAGAAAACCGATGGACAAAGAACGGTCTGAATCATATATCTGGATTTCCCAGCTACAGATAAATAGCCGTGTGTATGCAGTGCTGGTTGAAGAGCATAGAGAAAGAGAGAGAAGACAGGGCAGGGATGAGGCAAAATTGGAAATAGAATAAAAAGGAAGAAGGGATAAGAAACATTTATCAAAGAGCTAAAGGGTGGAATATGGTTGGAGAGGTGAGAGAAGGACGCTGGTGTTATCCAGAGAAACTATATAGTCTAATTACTCCTGAAAGAAAGAGATTAAAAGGTCGGTAGGTGTAGAATTTACATCTACAGAATGGACTAGATGTGACTGTTTAAGCAAGCCTGTGACCAGAGTTAATCAGGTCAGTGTTCTGGGAAGATAAAAGAAAAAAAAGGTAGGGCAGCTCTCAAGCAGGGATGGATATCTGTGATCCAATGAGTCAGGCGGGAGTTCTGCCTTGGGGGTTGTGAGGAGGAGAGTGGCGGCGCTTCAGGCCCTTCTTAAACCAAGTGCTGCACCTAGGTTTTTAGGGTGTGTAAACTCCCTGTGCCGGTGGCTCAGTCAAAGTGGGTTGTGCTCTTTAACCCAGGCCAGGCCTAGTTTCCAAATCCCAGTCTGCGCACCCGCCCCACAGAAATTGCAGTTGACACAACCTCGCACTTGATCCCCTCTGGGCAATTCCAAGCCTCTTGCCTAGCCCTGGGGATGGAGCCAGAATTTCTGCTCCCTTCTCCTCTGAGTTGGGTTGGCGAACATAGGCCGGGGTCTGCCTGAGGGGTTCGCTGGGCCCGCTGGAGAGAGGGAATCCAGGTCCCTCTGTGTCTCGTCATCTGAAACCCGAACTTGCGGGCAAATCTCCCAGTTTTTAAGCTCTTCACCTTCCCTCTAGAGTCCAGCCAGCCAGGAGCACGGAGGCCCCGTACGCCCGTGCGGCTCCCCCAGGAGTCCGGCCAGTCAGGAGCACAATGGCGCCGTAGGCCCGCAGCTCCTCTAAGGGTCCAGCCCGCCAGGAGCACAAAGAAGTGGTCGCCGTGCCACAGCCGCTCCCGGACGAGTTGGCGCGCAGGGACCTGGTGCACAGGGATTTGGCGCGCACAGTCCTTCCGTGCCCTGAGCGGAGGTTTTTCTGTTTCCCAGCGACAGGGACCGTGTCTTGAATAGTTTCAGACTCTCTCTTTTTCCCCCTCTCACTCCCCCGCAGAGGGGGATTGTCCCCGTCCCTGGAGTCTCTGATCCCGGCCCGATTTTATCTTCCCCAGTTCACACTCACGTTAGAAGGCTTTCTCAGTGGATTCTGCATTCTTTTTCTCCCAATCTCTCGGGTTCTGTAAGGTTTCCTATGGCTTCAGATCTTTTCCGTGTGAGATATGGAGGTGAGTGCAATGTACGGAGCTCCCTACTTCTCCGTCATCTTGCCCCCTCCTCCCCCCAGTATAATATTGTCTTGATGACTACAGCTTTGTAATGTAACTTTAGTTTCAGAATTGTGATGCCTCCAGCTTTCCTTTCCTTTCTCAACATTGCTTTGGCTATTTGGGGTTTTTGTGGTTCCATATAAATTTTAGGATTGTTTGTTCTGGCTCTGTGAAAAGTGCTGATGGTATTTTGATAAGGATTAGGTTCATTTCTAGATATCATAAGGTTTTTGGGGGGACAATTCTAAATGGGATGGATTCCTTGATTTCTTCTTCTGCTGTTTTCTTATTGGTATATAGAAATGCAACAGATTTAGTTATGTTGATTTTGTACCCTGGGACTTTACTAAATTCATTTATCAGTTCTAGCAATATTTTGGTGGAGTCTTAAGGTTTTCTATATATAGTATGTTATCTGCAAATACTGAAAGTTTTACTGCTTCCTTGTTCATTTGGATGCCTTTTATTTCCTTTTGCTGTCGGATTGCAGTGACTAAAACTTCCAGTACTATATTAAGTAATAGTGTGAGATTAGACATCCCTGCCTCTTCCTGACCATAGAGGAAAAACCTCTCAATTTTTCGCTGTTGAGGATGATATTAGCTGTGTTTCTTTTTATATATGTCCTTTATTACACTGAGATATATTCTCTCTAAATACCACTTTGTTGTGGTTTCTTATCATGTGTTGATGTTAGACTTTGACAAATGTTTTCCATATATCTATTAAAAAATATCATATGGTTCTTATCCTTTCTTTTATTCACGTGGTGTGCCACATTGATTGGTGAACACTGAACCACAGTACCTACCCAGGAGTAAATCCCATTGGATCATGATGAATAATACTTTTACTATAATGCTTGATTTATTTTGCTAGTATTGTGAATTTTGCATCCATATTCATCAGGGATTTTGGCCTGTAGTTCTCTTTTTCAGTGGAGTCTTTGTCTGGTTTTGGTATCACGGTAATGCTGACCTCATAGAATGAATCTGGAAATTTTCCTACCTTTTTAAAGGAACAATCTTGAGGAGAATAGGTGTTAATTCTTTAAATGTTTGATAATATTTACTTGCGAAATCATCTGACACTAGAAATTTGTTTGATGGGAGGTATTTTATTACTATTTTTTTTACTGGTTATCATTCTGTTCAAGTTTTCTATTTCTTCTTATTTTAGTTTTGGTAGTTTATATATTTCTAAGGATTTATCCATTTCTCCGAGATTGTCCAATTTATTGGCATATGGTTTTTCATAATATTCTCTTATAATTGTATTTCTGTAGTGTTAGTTGTTATTTCTCCTCCCTTATTTGTTATTTTATTTGTGTTTTTTTCTTTTTTCTTTTTGATAATACTCTCTAGAGGTTTATCAATTTTATTACTTTTTTCAAAGAACCAGCTCTTGTTTCTTTGATGTGCGCTTTTGTTTCTTTCATTTCTATATCATTTATTTCTGTTCTAATCTTTATTATTTCCTTCCTCCTCATAGCTTTAGGTTTTATTTCGTGTTCTTTTCCTAGGTCCTTTAGGTGTAAGATTTGGTTGTGTATTTGAGATTTTTCATGCTTCTTGAGAAGGCATGTATTACATTGTAGATCCCTCTTAGGATCGCTTTCACTTCATCCCAAAGTTTATGGACCATTTTATTTACATTTTCATTTGTTTTCATATTTTTTAAAATTTCTTCTTTGATTTTTGGTTGACCCATTCATTGTTTAGTAGCATGTTGTTTAACCTCCTTGCATTTTAGGTCTTTTCATCTTCTTTCCTTGTGGTTGACTTTTAGTTTCAAAGCATTGTGGTCAGAAAATGTGTATGCTATGATTTTGATCTTTTTCTATTTGTTGAGGCCTGTTTTGTGACTAAATATGTGATCTATTCTGGAGAATATCCCATATATAATTGAAAAGAGTGTGTATTCTGGTCTTTTAGCATAATATTTTTTAATTGTTTAAATTTATTTTTGAGACAGAGACAGAGTACAAGTTAGAGAGGGACAGACAGAGAGGGAGACACAGAATCTGAATCAGGCTCCAGGCTCTGAGCTGAGAGCATGGGGCTCGAACTCACAAATTGTGAGATCATGACCTGAGTTGAAGTCAGACGCTCAAACGACTGAGCCACCCAGGTGCCCCTCATATAGAATGTTTGAATGTTTCTGTTAAGTCCATCTGGTCCATTGTGTCATTCAAAGCCATTGTTTCCTTGTTTCTTTTTTTTTTTTTTCTGTTTACTTGATCTGCCCATTGGTAAGTGGGTGTTAAAGTCCTTTACTATTATTGTATTATTATCATGAGTTTCTTTATGTTTGCTTTTAATTGTTTTATATATTTGGGTGCTTTCATATTTGGTGCATAAAGATTTATAATTGTTATATCTTCTGATTGCATTGTCCTCTTTACTATGATAATATGTCCTTCTTTTTCTCTTGTTACAGTCTTTGTTTTAAAGTCTAGTTGTCCATCATAGGTATTGCTATTTCATTTTTGTTTTGACATCCATTTGCATGATAAATGTTTCTTTATACCCTCACTTTCAATGTGGAGGTGTCTTTAGGTCTGAAATAAAGCTCTTGTAAGCAGCATATAGATGGGTCTTGCTTTTATTTGTATTTTTTAAATATATCCTCATACCCTATGTCTTTTGATTGGACCATGTGGTACATTGACATTCAGATTATTTATTGATAAATATGTACTTAGTGGCATTTTATTACTTTTTTCATGGTTTCTGGAGATTTTCTCTGTTCCTTTCTAGTCTTTGTCACTTTTGGTCTTTTTGGTTTTTATCCATTTTGATACCCCATGGTTTTCATTTGAAGTGTTTGGTCCATTTATATTCAAAGTAAATATTGATATATATGTATTTAGTACCATTTTATTACTTGTTCTTGCCATTGGTTTTGGAGATTTTCTCTCACACTTTTTTTGTCTTTGTCACTTTTTGGTCTTTTCTTCCCATTCAAAGAGTCACATTTAATATTTCTTGCATGGCTGGTTTAGTGGTCACAACCCCTTTTAGTTTTTGCTTGTCTGGGAAACTCTTTATCTCTACTAATCTGAACTATAGCCTTACTGGATAGTATATTCTTGGCTGAAAAAAATTTCCCATTTAGCAGTTTGAATATATTATGCCACTCCCTCCTGGCATGCCAAGATTCTGTTGAGAAGTCTCCAGCTAGTTTTATGGGTCTTCCATTCCAATTTAAGGACTAATTTTATCTTGCTGCTTTTAGATTATTTCTTAATAACTATATTTTGGAAAATTAATTACAATATGTCTTGGTGTTGGTCTGCTTTTGTTGATTTTGGTGAGAGTTCTCTGTGCCTACTGGATCTGGATGTCTGTTTCCTTCCCCAGATTAGGGATATTTTCTACTATTATTTCTTCAAAGAAATCTTCTACCCCCCTTTCTGTCTCTTCTTCTTCTATGACTCCTATAATATGAATATTGTTACTTTTGTTACTTTTGAGTCAGTCACTGAATTCCCTAAATATATTCTAATGTTGTATAATTTTTCTTTCTTTTGTTAATCTTCATTGATTTTAATTAATTTGTCTTCTATGTCATTATTTCCTCTGTTTCTTCCAGCTTGCTTTTCATTCCATCAAAAATGTTTCTCATTTCATTTATTGAGCCCTTTAACTCTGGTATGTTATTCCTTTATCTCTGAGTTAAGGATCTCACCAATGTTTCACACTTCTTTCTCAAGTTCAGTGGCTATCTTTATGATTATTACTTTAAATTATCTCTCAGGTATGTTACTTCTACCTGTTTCACTTAGATCTCTGACCATGACCTTGTCCTCTTCTTTCTTTGGGGGCAAATTCCTCTGTCTTCTCATTTTGTCATGTCTCTGTGTCTACTTCTGTCTATTAGGAATGTCAGCTCTTTTCTTGTTCTTGAGCATAATGGCATTTGAAGAAGTGGTCTTGTAGTGCTGTGTAGTGTAGTATACCTTGTTCACCAAGGCCTGTTGCTTCAGGTAGTGTCTGCATTGTGTGCTGTGTGTGCTCTGATGTATCCTAGCTTTTCTGTCCTTTAGGTCAGTCATCTGCAGAAGTTTTCTTTGTTTATTGTGTGAAATATTTTATCCCTGGCCTGAGTGTGGCACATTTTTACTAGATGTTTTCTGGTCTGCTCATAGAAAGTGACCTGTTGCCTCTCCACCAGAACCAAGGCCCTGCAGAACTCCTGGGTCAGCAGATGCAGTATGGTCAGAGATTTAGCCAGGTTCTGCAGGAGGAAATCCACTGCCCTTGGATTGAGGAAAACATGAGTGAGAAAGATGGCTCCACCAGAGTACAGACGTGCACAGTTTGGTGTAAACCAGTTAGGTAGTCAGTGTGGGCAGTGTGCTGATCACACAGGTGTACTTGTGCTTATGCTAAAGGGTGGGGAAGGGAAATAGTGCTTGACAGTTTTATTGTTCCTGGAGAGGTCTCAGTGAATTCTGCTTCTCTGGGACATGCTCCAACATGAGTAAATAACATCTCTATTGTGTGCCCAGGTGCTCTTCAGATTGGTGCTTCCATGCTGTATATCTGTGGACTATTTTCTCTGCTTTCTCTTCAAGAGCAGCTCCAATGCCTCTGGGCTTTATCTGATCCAATCTTGCTTTCCCTTAGAACTGGAGACTTTAAGCCCCACTGTTTACAGGAACTCCCAAATTTGTCCCCTCTCATTTTCCAAGCCAATTGCTATGGGAAATCATCTTCCCTGTGTGCTTTCCTGTGTGCTAGTCTGTCTATAACCCTTTTCCTTGACCACAGCTCCCACTCCTCTGCAGTGGCCAAGGTCTGCTTCTTTGCCAAACCAGGTATCTGAACTTTCAATTATATTCAATATGGTCTTTTATGTACGGTTAGTTGTGGAGTTTGTTTTTCCAGTATTCAGGTTGATTTCTGGGGTATTTAGATTGATGTTATAGTTATTTAGTTTTATTTGTGGGATAAGGCAAAGCTGGGGTCCTCCTACTCTGCCATTATCTTCTCTCACCCTCTTCCTTAAAGGAGATTTTGGTAATTGCTCTTGTTTCCCTACTTATCAAAGAACAAAATTTATTGTATTCTAAGCAAAGCAGAAACACCCACGTGTCTAAGAAGTGTGACCTGGTGCCTTTTATAATATCATGTCTTTAATTAGGGCACAATTATATATTAAATTTGTATATCCAGTCATGTTACGGTATCTATTTTGCCTGCTTTTATGTCAGCAGTTTTCCAAAACAGAATATCAGAAGATTTTAGGTTCAGTCCCTCAAATCTAACCTCTTTCTTATCAGAAATACATCAAATATTGATGAGGAAATGTGAACACTGAAGTCTCACAGGACAGAGTACACAATAGAGATATATTATAAAATAATCTAGTGCAAACTGTTGGTCATCTGTAAAAGTGGGTGAAAATTATAGCTTACTTTCCTGAGCCATAGTTACTTTATGCAAGTAAATGATTTGTGCGTCAAACAGGCAAGGAAAGTGTTATTTAATTTTAAAAATGTTGCTCACTTTATTGAGGAAGGCCCTGTAGGCAAAAAAGTTTGATGGATAAAGTTATGATCAATATTTGAACAGATCACTTTTCCCCCTGTCATTTTACATACACTTTCAAGACCTAATAAGCATTTCCTCTTTTCTTAATAAAACTATCAAGCAAGAGTTTATTGTGTTTTCATTTCAAAATTAAATGTCACAATTTCCAAAAAGGTTCTGTTACTTCACAATATCAAGGAATGGAAGGTGGCAATTAACAGAGATAATCAAGGAGTCAGGGGAAGCTGACTAGAAGCTTTCTGATAAACTCAGTTAATTATTCTTTCTTTATTTAAAATATCTTTTGTACTAGCTGATGGAAAAACAACAAATCTCAAGCTTAAAACATTTCATTGATTTTAACAAAAACAACACATAAACATGTGTTACCTAATAATTACATTGTGATTGCTCATATGTCAATATGAGAAATAGAAGAGAAATATATTCGTTTAATAGAGGACAATATTTTTTTATCTGAATATGAGTCATTGGTTTACTAATATGCCATGTTGGCTACTTACTACTAGGGAATTGTGTTTCCATTATAAACATCATTTTAGTGGGTAAAAACATTGATCTATGAAGACTGATGCCAAGTTCAAACTCTATAATAGATTTAGCCCTTGAAAATAATTTTTTGTTTTTGGGGCGCCTGGGTGGCTTAGTTGGTTAAGCGTCCGACTTTCGCTTAGGTCATGATCTCACGGTTCGTGGGTTCGAGCCCCGCGTCAGGCTCTGTGCTGATTGCCAGCTCAGAGCCTGGAGCCTGTTTCAGAGTCTGTGACTCCCTCTCTCTCTGACCCTCCCCTGCTCACGCTCGCGCTCTCTCTCTCTCTCTCCTAGAAATAAATAAAACATTAAAAAATTTAAAAAAAAAAAAAAAAAAAAAAAAAAAGAAAATAATTTTTTGTTTAAAAATTTTAATAACCAAAAAATTTATCTGGCTTGCTCTTGTGTTACAGTGAATTAGAACAAATTGTGAATTATGTTCAGGTACAATTTGGGAGATGTTTAAAAAAAATCACAAACAATGACTGATTTCTATAAAAGTTGGACGCAATTAGTCCAGGGTTTTATTCGAATTGTATTTGCCATTTAACATAAGAGATATAAGAAAGAGATTTAACCTTGAAGAATACTCTACCTAATGTGCAAATGAATTTTATGTACTGCTCTTAAATGTCTTCTTAAAATCACTGGAACTCCACTATAACATAATTTTTCATCAGAGCAGAATTCACCAAATACTGAGTTTCTTTTATACCTAGAAGGGCGTGGGTAGTTATTCAAGCAATAGAATAAATACATTAGAACATATTTTAAATACAAGGCTGTTCACATAACCAATTGCATAGTAAGTACTTGCTGATTGAATTGCAATATTAAACAGAAGTTGCAGTGTATTTTTTTTTTACAAATAGTTTATTGTCAAGTTGGTTTCCATATAACACCCAGTGCTCATCCCCACAAGTGCCTTCCTCCATGCCCATCTCCCCCCTCCCCACCAACACCCATCATTCCTCAGTTTGTTCTCATCATTCAAGAGTCTCTCATGGGTTACCTCTCTCCCTTTCCCCCACCATTTCCCCCCTTCTTCTCCCCCATGGTCCTCCATTAAGTTCCTCCTAATCCTCCTATACGTACAAACATATATTTGTCCTTCCCTGCCTGATTTATTTCACTAAGCATAACACCCTCAAGGTCCATCCATGTTGCTACACATGGCCAGATTTCTTTCTTTCTCATTGCCATGTAGTATTCCATCGTATAAATAAACCACATCTTCTTCATCCATTCGTCCATTGATGGACACTTAGGCTCTTTCCATGTTTTGGCTATTGTGGAGAGTGCCGCTATGAACATTGGGGTACATGTACTCCTATGTCTCAGCATTTCTGTATCCCTTGGGTAAATTCCTAGCAGTGCTATTGCTGGGTCATAGGGGAGTTCTATTGTTAATTTTTTGAGGAACCTCCACACTGTTTTCCAGAGGGGCTGAACCAGTTTACATTCCCACCACCAGTGCAGGAGGGTGCCTGTTTCTCCACATCTTCGCCAGCATCTAGAGTTCTCTGATTTGCTCATTTTAGCCGCTCTGACTGGTGTGAAGATTAAAAGCTTCTGCACGGCAAAGGAAACAATCCACAAAACTAATAGGCAACCAACAGAATGGGAAAAGTTGCAGTGTATTTTTGACATTAGGGTATGGCTGCTTAATTCAGCTAGATTTTATACCACACAAATAAGACATAGGTTGTACAATTTCTGGGGCAGTTAGTTTCATGGTCATAGATTGCACACCCCACCACCTAGTTATTTTGCAAATATGTGGCATTGGTCACAGAAAAAATGGGCTATATAAACTATAGATAAAACAATTAAAATCTCTTTCCATTAGCGTTGAAAAATACATCTTGGTTGCATAGAAGCCCTTACAGACACACAGTGAACCAACATGGTGTTATTTTTTTGAAGTCTAATGAAACAAGATTAATTTGTAATTATGAATTTATTCATACACTCGTTCAGTTAGTCAACAAATATTTCACACCTTTTATGGACCAAGCAATGTGTTAAACATGGAGTATTAAATGATAAAGAAGATATCATTTGTCCTTAAAGAGGCTAAAATTCTTAGGGCTTTAAATAATCAATATTGAATATAAATACTGTAAGAACGAGGCAAAGAGTGATATTTTTTGTGAGAGGATCAGGACATTCATTATAAAGGAGATATGATAAATGTGATTATAAGATAATGGTATCTGATTTTGCTTAATATACCTTAACATTTTACCCTAACATTACAAAGGGATCTTTTTTAAAAAATAGATTTTTATTGGCATGTGTTAACATAAATAATTTTGGAGCACCTGGGTGACTCAGTTGGTTAAGTGTCTTCCTTTAGCTCAGGTCGTAATCTCTCTCTCATCTGTGAATTTGAGCCCCGTGTAGAGCTCTGTGCTGACAGCTCAGAGCTGGGAGCCTGATTCAGATTCTGTGTCTTCCCATCTCTGCCTCTCCTCTGTTCATGCTCTGTCTGTCAATAATAAATAAACATTTAAAATTAAAAAATAATAAAATGAATAATTTCCCGAAGTCTTGTGTAATATAGAATACAATGTAAAATATGTAGAATGGTTTCTGGTCAGAAAATTTTTACTGCAATTGATTATTTCTAATCTAGTCATTGTTTTCGCTTATCTGCTTAGTATCTCTTTATCTCAAAGTAAGATTTTAAAATTACTTTTCAAAAGTAAATTTGAAACTTCTATCAAATGCTAGACATTTAGTCATTATTATGTTAATTATATTCAAGTAATATTTACTTTTTAATTTATGCCATATACTGTAATGGATGCAACATCAAATTTAGATGATATAATGCACCAAATCAGTGGCAGTTGTGATTATCATTATTTTCTAAAGATTTTTGAGGTTTGCATGTGTTCATTTTTGAGTGTTTGTGTATATGTTTTGGAGCAGGAAAGGGGTGAGTAAAGGTGGAAGGAAGTAGGGTCGGGACAGATGTTTGTCAGATTTTTAATAATCTACTATAATTAATATAATTCTATAGCCTTTTACTAGCAAAATCTCTATTATTTAGAATCTCAATCTGTTGTGTTCTTCAATAATTTTTTAATAATTTAAACTTATTTATAAATAATACAGTAAAATTACCTATTTGTCATAGGTTATTTATGTATATTTTAAATATAGGATTTAAAAAACTATTTTTATATTTACAGAAATGGTGCAAAGATAGTGAGTGTTTTCTTATACACACACCAAGTTTGTCCTATTAGTAACATTTTACATCACTACAGTATAATCAAAAAATTTTGAAGCAACACTGAAACATTATT
Organism: Hyaena hyaena; assembly: GCF_003009895.1. Taxonomy (NCBI): domain Eukaryota; kingdom Metazoa; phylum Chordata; class Mammalia; order Carnivora; family Hyaenidae; genus Hyaena; species Hyaena hyaena. The sequence goes on from NW_024082163.1 coordinate 230,686, forward strand.
ATAACTAAAAATTATTCGTTTTATTTTTTAGTTTTTTTTAATGTTTACTTTGAGAGGGACAGACAGACACAGCGCAAGCAGGGGAAGGGAAGGGGGAGAGGAAGACATAGAATCCAAATAGGGCTCTAGACTCTGAGCTGTCAGCACGGAGCCTGACGGAGGGCTCGAACTCACAAGCCGTGAGATCATGACCTGAGCTGATGCTGGACGCTTAACCGACTGAGCACCAAAACATATTCTTTATTCATATTTCCTTAGCTTTTAATTCAGATTTATTTTGTCTTTTCATTTCAAGAATGTCATATCATTGGAATCATGGCACGTCTAGCCTTTTCAAACCAGCTTCTTTTATATATATGTATATATATATGTATATGTATGTATATATATAGTTTTCTCAGTAAGTATAGTGGAATCTCATCAAGGATTTAATTTGCATTTCTCTAATTGCTAATGATACTAATCAACTATTCATTTTTAAGAGTCTTTATCATGAACAGATGTTGGATTTTGTCAAATGCTTTTTCTGTGTCTAAAGAGATGATCATGTGAATTTTGTTATTTTATTCTGTTAATTTGAAGTATCTTATTTATTAGTTTGCATGTGTTGAACTATCATTGTATCCGAAGGATGAATCCCAATTGATCATGGTGAATAACCCTTTTAGTGTGCTGCTGAATTTGGTTTGCTAGTATTCCCTTGAGAGTTTTTGTATCTATATTCATCAGTAATATTGTCCTGTGTTCTTTCTTCTTGTAGTATCCTTTTCTGGCTGTGGTATCAGGACACTGATGTACTTTATCTTTCTTGACTTCTTTAACTGATTAGGATCCCCAATACTATGGGAAATAGGACTGGTGAGAGTGGGCATCATTTTAACTTTTTAATGTTTTATTTATTTCTGAGAGACAGACAGACAGACAGAAAGCATGAGCAGGGGAGGGTCAGAGAGAGAGGGAGATACAGAACCTGAAGCAGGCTCCAGGCTCTGAGCTAGCTGTCAGCACAGAGCCCGACATGGGGCTCAAACTCACGAACCATGAGATCATGACCTGAGTCAAAGTCGGACGCTTAACCGACTGAGCCACCCAGGCACCCTGAGAGTGGGCATCTTGACATTGTTCTTGTCAGGGGAAGTATTCATTCTTTTTTTTTTTTTAATTTTTTTAAATGTTATATTTATTTCTAGGAGAGAGAGAGAGACAGCATGAGCAGGGGAGGGTCAGAGAGAGAGGGAGACACAGAGTGAAACAGGCTCCAGGCTCTGAGCTGGCAGTCAGCACAGAGCCCGACGCGGGGCTTGAACCCATGAACCGTGAGATCATGACCTGAGCGGAAGTCGGACGCTTAACCGACTGAGCCATCGAAGCGCTCCAATCATGAAGATTTTTGTAGTGCCCCTTATCAGACAGAGGAAGATACTATCTATTCCTATATTGCTGAGAATTTTTACCATGTTTGAGTATTGGTTTGAGAATTCTCTCCTGCAGAAATTAATAAGATCATATGATTTTTCTTTTTAGACTTCTGATATAATGGAGTACATTGATAGATCTTCAAATATTAAAATAGACTTGTATTCCTGGAATAAACTCCACCTCCGCTTGGGAGTTTAATTTTTTTTATATATAGCTGAATTCTGTTTTCCAATATGTTGTCAAGGATTTATGTATCTGCATTGGTGAGGGAAATTTATCAGTAATTTGCTTTTTTTTGGTAAGACTTTTGTTTAGGCATTATGTTAATGTTTGCCTTTCAGAATGAAACAGGAAGTGTTCCTTTTACTGTAATACATGTGTAGAATTATTGCTGTTATTTATTTGAATGTTTTATAAAATTCTCCACTGAAATCATATGCATCTAGAAATTTCATTTGGGGAAATAATTTTCAATGTTTAGATGAATATACTGTCTGTAAACTATCTTTATCAGTTTGGGTGAATTTTGGAGGTCTGGAGTTTTCAAGATATTGGTTAGCTTATTATAAATTGTTGAATTTATGTGCATGGAATTGTTTGTATTAGTCCATTATTATTTTTTGAAGTCTTCAAGTATGTATGATATTCTCTTTCATTCCTAATATTTGTGTCTTCCCTCAGTTTTTCTTTTCATTGCTTGATATTTTTCCATTTTATTCATGCTTTAAAAACAGCTTTTGTTTTCATTGATTTTTTCTACTTTTCTCTATCTACTTTTATTTTCATATGATCTTCCCTTCTGCTTTATTTTTCCCTTCTTTTCCTTTATTCATTTTTTAAAAATATTTTCATTTATTTCTAGGAGACAGAGAGAGAGACAGCGTGAGCAGGGGAGGGTCAGAGAGAGGGAGACACAGACTCTGAAACAGGCTCCAGGCTCTGAGCTGGCAGTCAGCACAGAGCCCGACGCGGGGCTCGAACCCACGAACCGCGAGATCATGACCCAAGCGAAAGTCCGGATGCTTAACCGACTAAGCCACCCAGGGTCCCCTCTTTTCCTTTATTCTTAAAGTGAAAACACAAATTATTAATTTGGTAACTTTTGCTTTTTTAACATAAGCATTTAATGCAATACTTTTCACCTCAGTGTTGTTTCAACACGAGTCCCACCAATTTTAGTGTGCTGTGTTTGTATTTTTGTTCAAATCAAAATATTTAAACATTTTCTTGATATTTCATTTTTCTCTCCTTTTATTTTTTAATAGTTTATTGTTGAGTTGGTATCCATATAACACCCAGTGCTCATTGTCACAAGAGCCTTCCTCCATGCTCGTCACCCCCCTTCACCTCTCTCCCACCCACATCAGCCCTCAGTTTGTTCTCAGCATTCAAGAGTCTCTCATTGTTTGCCTCCCTCCCTCTCCCAAACTATTTTTCCCCTTCTTCTCCCTGATGGTCCTCCATTAAGTTCCTCTGAATCCACTTATATGTGCAAACATATGGTATCTGTCCTTCTCTCCCTGACTTATTTCAATCAGCATAACAACCTCAAGTTCCATCTATGTTGCTACACATGGCCAGATTTCATTGTTTATCATTGCCATGTAGTATTCCATTGTATAGATAAACCACATCTTGATCCATTCGTCAGTTGATGGGCATTTAGGCTCTTTCCATGATTTGGCTCTTGTTGAAAGTACTGCTATGAATATTGGGGTACATGTGCCCCTATGCATCATTACTCCTGTATCCCTTGGGTAAATTCCTAGCAGTGTTATTGCTGGGTCATAGGGGAGTTCTAGTGTTAATTTTTGAGGAAGCTCTACACTGTTTTCCAGAGGGGCTGCATCAGTTTACATTCCACCAACAGTGTAGGACGGTGCCCATTTCTCCACATTCTCGCCAGCATCTAAAATCTCCTGATTTGTTCATTTTAGCCACTCTGACCGGCATGAGGTGGTATCTCAGTGTGGTTGTGATTTGTATTTCCCTGATGAGGAGGGACGCTGAGCATCGTTTCATGGGTCTGTTGGCCATCTGGATGTCCTCTTTGGAGAAGTGTCTGTTCATGTCTTCTGCCCATTTCTTCACTGGATTATTTGTTTTTTGGGTGTGGAGTTTGGTGAGCTCCTTATAGATTTTGGATACTAGCCCTTTATCTGTTATGTCATTTGCAACTATCTTCTCCCATTCCGACAGTTATCTATTAGTTTTATGGATTGTTTCATTTGCCATGCAGAAGCTTTGAATTTTGATGAGGTCCCCATAGTTCATTTTTGTTCTTGAATTCCTTGCTTTTGGGGATGTGTCAAGTAAGAAATTGCTTCGGTGGAGGTCAAGGAGGTTGTTTCCTGTTTTCTCCTCTAGGGTTTTGATGGTTTCCTGTTCCACGTTCAGGTCCTTTATCCATGCCCGTTCTGAGTTTATTGTTGTGTATGGTGTGAGAAAATGATCTAGTTTCATTCTTCTACATGTTGCTGTCCAGTTCTCCCAGCACCTTCTGTTAAAGAGGCTAATTTTTTTCCATTGCATACTCTTTCCTGCTTTGTCAAAGATTAGTTGGCTGTACATTTGTGGGTCCAATTCTGAGTTCTCTATTCTATTCCATTGGTCTATGTGTTTGTTTTTGTGCCAATACCGTACTATCTTGATGATTACAGTTTTGTAGTAGAGGGTAAAGTCTGAATTGTGATGAGTCCCGTTTTGGTTTTCTTCCTCAATATTACTTTGGTTATTCGGGGACTTTCGTAGTTCCATACAAATTTGAGGATAGTTTGTTCTAGTTTTGAGAAGAATGCGTGTGCAAGTTTTATTGGGATTGCATTGAATCTCTAGATTGCTTTGGGTAGTAATGGCATTTTAACAATATTCTTCCTATCCCTGAGCATGGAAAGTTTTTCCCTTTCTTTTTGTCTTCTTCAATTTCATCATAAGTTTTTATCATACAGGTCTCCTATATCTTTTGTAAGGTTTATTCCTAGATATTTTATGGCTTTTTGTCCAATTGTGAATAGGATCAGTTTCTTGATTTCTCTTTCTGTTGCTTCATTATTGGTGTATAAAATTGCAACTGATTTCTGTATGTTGATTTTCTACCCAAACTTTGCTGAATTCATGGATCAGTTCTAGTAGGCTTCTGGTAGAGTCTGTCTGGTATCTATGTAAAGTATCATGTCGTCTGCAAAAGTGAAAGATTCATTTCTTCTTTGCCAATTTTGATGCCTTTTATTTCCTTTTTTTGTCTGATTCCTGATGTGAGGACTTCGTGCACTATGTTACACAACAGTAGTGAGAGTAGACATCCTTGTCATCTTCCTGATTTCAGGGGGAAAGCTCTCTGTTTTTCCCCATTGAGTATGATGTTATCTGAGGACTTCTCATAGATGGCTTTTATGATGTTTAAGTAAGTTCCTTCTATCCCGACTTTCCTTACGAGGGTCTTTATAAAGAAGGGATGCTAAATTTAGTCAAATGTTTTTTCTGCATCTACCGACAGGACCACGTGGATTTTATCTCTTCTTTTGTTAATGTGATGTATCATATTGATTGATTTACGAATATTGAACTAGCCCTGTAAGCCAGGAGTGAATCCCACTTGATCATGGTGGATAATTCTTTTTACATGCTGTTGAATGTGATTTGCAAGTATCTTTGTGAGGATTTTTGCATCCGTATTCATCAGGGATATTGGCCTCTAGTTCTCTTTTTTTGCTGGGTCTCTGGCTGGCTTGGCAATCAGAGTGATGCTGGCTTCATAAAATGAGTCTGAAAGTTTTCCTTCCATTTCTAGTTTTTGGAATAGCTGGAGAAGAATGGGTATTAACTATGACTTAAGTGTCTGGTAGAATTCCCCAGGGAATCCATCTGGCCCAGGGCTCTTATTTGTTGGGAGATTTTTGCTATCTAGTTCCATTTCTGCACTCGTTATGGGTCTGTTTAGATTTTCTATCTCCTCTCGTGTGATTTTTGGTAGTGAGTGTGTGTTTAGGCATTTGTCCATTTCTTCTAAGTTGTCCAATTTGTTGGCATATAGTTTTTCATAGTATTCCCTGATAATTGCTTGTATTTTTGAGGGTTTGGTTTAAAGACGTCCATTTTCATTTGTGATTTTGTTTATTTGGGTGCCCTCTCTTTTCTTTTGAGAAGCCTGGCTACAGGTTTCTCAGTTTTGATTATATTTTCCAAAAACCAACTCGGTTTAATTGATCTGTTCAACTGTTTTTCTTGTTTCTATATTGTTTATTTCTGCCCTGATTTTTATTATTTCTCTTCTACTGGGTTTGGGGTGCTGATCTTGCTCTCCCTCTAGCTCCTTTAGGTGCGCTGTTAGATTTTATACTTGCATTTTTTCTAATTTCTTGAAATAGGCCTGGAGTGCAATGTACTTTCCTCTTAGGACTGCTTTTGCCGCATCCCATAGAGTTTGGATTGTTGTGTTTTCATTTTCATTTGTTTCCATATATTTTAAAATTTCTTCTCTAATTGCCTGTTTGGCCCATTCATTCTTTAGAAGGGTGTTCTTCAACCTCCATGCTTTTGGAGGTTTTCCCAGACTTCTTCCTGTGATTGATTTCAAGTTTCATAGCATTCTGATCTGAAGGTGTGAATGGTATGATCTCAATTCTTTTGTATTTATTGAGGGCTGCTTTATGACCCTGTATGTGATCTATCTTGGAGAATGTGCCATGTGTACAAAATTATGATGTGAATGACCATGCATTTCTTTTCAGAAGTTTTTAAGAGCTTAATGAAGGGGCTAATTGGTATTTTTAAAGGCGTTATTGAAATATAATATACCTACCATACAACTAAACCATGCAAATTATACAATTCAATGATTTTTAATATATTCATAATTTTACAGAACTCTCATCACAGTCTAATTTTAGAACATTTTTATTATCCCAGAAAGAAATCCTATACTTATTAGGAGCCATTCCCTATTCCCTCTCTTCCCCCATTGTCCTAAGCATTACTTTCTTTCACTATAGATTAGCCAGTTTTATACATTCCATGCAAATGGAATAATGTAATTTTTTGGCCTTTTTGAATTATTTATTTCTCTTAGCATAATATTTTCAAGACTTTTTCATGATATAGCATATATAGTTACTTTATTCCTTTTTATTGCCAAATAATATTCCATTTTATGGATATACCTTGTTTCGTTTTCCATTCACTAATTGATAGAAATTAGGGCTTTATTATCACATTTTAGCTATTATGAATAAAGATGCTATGGACATTCATGGACAAATTTGTTAACCATTGCTTTGATTATATCCATCTTAGTAGTGTCATTTAAAAAAAATTCATAAGTTATTTTAAAAGTTTATTTCTTTATTTAAAGAGAGAGCACAAGTAGGGGAGGAGCAGAGAGAGAGAGAGAGAGGGAGAGAATCCCAAGCAGTCTTTGTGCTATCAGTGCAGAGCCTGATTTGTGATTCATAATCACACATTGTGAGATCATGACCTGAGCCGAAGTCCAGAGTCAGGTGCTTAACTGACTGAGCCAACTAGGTTCCTCTAATCTATAGGCTATTTTTTAAGGGCAGTTTTAGGTTTACAAAAAAGTTGAAGAAAAACTATGGAGAGTTTCTTTATTTTTATTTTATTTTTTATTTTAATTAATTAATTAATTAATTAATTAATTTACTTATTTATTTATTTTTCCAGGAATAGAATTTAGTGATTCTTCACTCGCATGTAATACTCAGTGCTCATCCCAACAAATGCCCTCCTTAATGTCCATCATCTATTTAGCCCATCCCCCACCCAACACTCTTCCAGTAACTCTCAGTTTGTTTTTTGTATTTAAGAGTCTTTTATGATTTTTCTCTCTCTCTGTTTTTATCTTATTTTTGCTTCCCTTCCCCTAAGTTCATCTGTTTTGTTTCTTAAATTCCACATACGGGTAAAATCACATAATATTTGTCTTTTTCTGAGTGACTTATTTCGCATTGCATAATATACTCCAAATCCATCCACATTATTGCAAAGGGCAAGATTTCATTATTTTTTATTGCTGAGTAATATTCTATTGTATTTATATAACATATCTTCTTTATCCATTCATCTGTTGAAGGACATTTGGGATATTTCCATAATTTGGCTATTATAGATAGTGCTGCTATAAAAGTTGGGGTGGATATCCCCCGTTGAATCAGCATTTTTGTATCCTTTGTGTAAATACATATTAGTGCAATTGCTGGGTTGTCAGGTAGTTCTACAATACTGTTTATTTCCAGAGTGGCTGTGCCAGTTTGCATTTCCTCCAGCAATGCAGAAGGGTTCCTGTTCTTGCATCCTCACCAACATCTGTTTCCTGAGTTGTCAACTTTAGCTAGCCTGAGAAGTGTAAAATGGTATCTCATTGTGGTTTTGATTTGTATTTCCCTGATGACGAATGATGTTGAGCATCTCTCTATGTATCTTTTAGCCATCTGGATGCCTTATTTGTAAAGTGTCACTTCAGGTCTTTTTTTCATTTCTTCACTGAAAGATTTTTTTTTTTTTTTTGGATGCTGAGTTTGATAAATTCTTTATAGATTTTAGATACTAACCCTTTATCTTATATGTCATTTGTAAATATTGTCTCCCATTTCATTGGTTGCCTTTTAGTTTTGTGGATTGTTTCCTTCACTGTCCAGGATATTTTTATCTTGATGAGGTCCGTATAGTTCACTTTTTGGTTTTGCTACCCTTGCCTCCAGAGAAATGTCAAGTAAGAAGTTGTTGCAGCTGAGGTCAAAGAGGTTGTTTCCTGTTTTCTCCGCTAGGATTTTGATCATTTCCTGTCTTATATTTAAATATTTAATGCATTTTGAGTTTATTTTTGTGTATAGTGCAAGAGAATGGTCCAGGTTCATTCTTCTACATGTCACTGTCCAGTTTTCCCAACACCATTTGCTGAAAAGACTGTCTTTTGTTCCATTGGATACTCTTTCCTATTTTACAAAGATTAGTTGGCCATATGTTTTTGGGTCCATTTCTGGATTCTCTATTTTGTTTCATTGATATATTTGTCTGCTCTTGTGCCAGTATCATACTGTCTTGATTATTACAGCTTTGTAATACAGCTTGAAGTCTATAAATGTGATGCTTCCAGCTTTGATTTTCTTTTTCAACATTATTTCGACTATTCAGGGTTTTTTCTGGTTCCATACAAATTTTAGAATTGTTTGTTCTAGCTCTTTGAAGAATGCTGGTGTTATTATTTATTTTTTTTACAAATAGTTTATTGTCAAATTAGTTTCCACATAACACTCAGTGCTCATCCCCACAAGTGTCCTCCTCCATGCCCATCCCTCCTCCCCCCCACATCCATCAGTCCTCAGTTTTTGTCAGCATTCAAGAGTCTCTCATGGTTTGCCTCTCTCCCTTTCCCCCAATGCTGGTGTTATTTTGATAGGGATTGCATTGAATATGTAGATGCGTTGGGTTGTATCGACATTTTAACAGTATTTGTTCTTCGAATCTATGAGCATGGAATGTTTTTCCATCGCTTTCTATCTTCTTCAATTTCTTTCATAAGCTTTCTATAATTTTCAGTGTAAAGATCTTTTACATCTTTGGTTAGTTCATTCATAGGTATTTTATGATTTTTGGTGTAAGTGCAAATAGGATTTATTCTTTGATTTCTGTTTCTCCTACTTCATTATTTGTGTATAGAAGTGCAGCTGATTTCTGTACATTGATTTTATATCCTGCAATGTTGCTGAAATCATGTATCAGTTTTAACAGTTCTTTTGTGGAATCTTTTGGATTTTCCACATAAAACATCATGTCATCTGCCAAGAGTGAAAGTTTGACTTCCTTATTGCTGATTTGGATGCCTTTTATTTCATTTGTTTGATTACTTAAGCTAGGACTTCCAACACTATGTTGAATAACAGTGGTGAGATTGGACATCCCTGTCGTGTTCCTGCCTGTAGGGGGAAGCTCTCAGTTTTTTTCCCCTTCGAGTATGATATTAACTGTGTCTTTTGTATATACACTTTACAATATTGAGGTCTGTTCCTTTATCCCTATTGTCTTGCGGGTTTTTATCAAGAATGGTGGCTGTATTTTGTCAAATGCATTTTCTGTATCTGTTGAGAGGTTCATGTGCTTTTTACCCTTTCTATTACTAATATGATGTATCACATTTATTGATTTGCAGATATTGAACCATCTCTATATCTCAGGAATAAATCCCACTTGATTGAAGTGAATAATTCTTTCAATGTATTATTGGATCTGGTTTGCTAGTAACTTGTTGAGAATGTTTGCATCCATGTTCATTGTGGAAATTGGTCTTTAGTTCTACTTTTTAGTGGGGTCTTTGTCTTGTTTTGGAAATAAGGTAATACTGCCCTCATAGAATGAGTTGGACGTTTCCCTTCCATTTCTATTTTTTGGGACAGCTTCAAAAGAATAGGGGTTGGGACGCCTGGGTGGCTCAGTCGGTTAAGCATCTGGCTTCGGCTCAGGTCATGATCTCACGGTTCGTGGGTTCAAGCCCTGCGTCAGGCTCTGTGCTGACAGCTAGCTCAGAGCCTGGAGCCTGTTTCAGATTCTGTATCTCCCTCTATCTCTAACCCCCCCTTGTTCTCTCTCTCTCTCTCTCTCTCTCTCTCAGAAATAAATAAAACATTAAAAATAACAATAAAAGATTAGGGGTTAAATCTTTCTTTAAATGTTTGGTAAAATTCCCCTGGAAACCCATCTGACCCTGCATTCTTGTTTGTTGGGAGATTTTTGATTACCAATTCAATTTCTTTACTAGTTATGTGTTTGTTCAAGATTTCTATTTCTTCCTGTTTCAGTTTTGGTAGTTTATATGGTTTTAGGAATTTCCCTATTTCTTCCAGATTACCCAATTCATTGATATATAAATGCTCATAATATTTTCTTATTATTATTTTTATATCTGCAGTACTGGTTGTGATCTCTCTTCTTGTATTCGTGATTTTATTTATTTGGGTCTTTTCATTTTTCTTTTTGATCTGTCTGGCTAGAGTTTATCAATTTTATTAACTCTTCGAAAGAATCAACTCTTGATTTTGTTGTTCTGTGCTGTTTTCTTTTTATTTCTATACCATTCATTTTTGCTCTAATTTTTACTATTTCTCTTCTTATACTTGCTTGGGCTTTATTTTCTGTTCTTTTTCCAGATCTCTTAGGGGTAAGTTAGGTTGTGTATGGTGAGACCTTTATTCCTTCTTTAAGAAGACCTATATTGCTATATACTTCCCTCTTACTTTTCCTGCATCCCAGAGGTTTTGGACTGTCATGTTTTCATTTTCATTGACTTTCATGTACTTTTTAATTTCCTCTTCAATTTTCTGGTTAACCTATTCATTCTTTAGTGGGATGTTCTTTAATCTCTAAATATTCAAGATCTTTCAAAATTTCTTCTTGTGGTTGATTTTAAGTTTCAAAGTGTTGTGGTCTGAAAATATGCATGGTATGATCTCCTGCTTCTTGTACTTGTTCAGGGCTGATTTGTGAACCTGCATGTGATCTATTCTGGAGAATGTTCCACGTGCAATCAAAAAGAATGTGTATTCTTCTGCTTTGGGATAAAATTTTTTGAATATATGTGTTTAGTCTATCTGGTCCAGTGTGTTTTTCAAAGCCATTATTTCTTTGTTGATTCTCTGCTTACATGATCTGTCCATTTCTATAAGATGGGAGTTGAAACCCTCTACTTTTATGGTGTTATTATGTTTGAGTTTCTTTATGTTTGTCATTAATTGCTTTATATATTTTTGTGTTGAAAGTGGGGGACATAAATATTTACAATTGTTGGATCTTCTTGATAGTAGACCCCTTAATTATGATATAATGTCCTTTTTCATTTCCTGTTATACTCTTTGTTTTAAAATCCAGTTTGTCTGATATATGTAAGGCCACTCTGGCTTTCTTTTCACACCTATTAGCATGATATGTTTTGGTCCATTCCCTTACTTTCAATCTGCAGGCATCTTTACATCTAAAATGAATCTTCTGTAGACAGCATATAGGTGGATCTTGTTTTTCTTATCCATTTTGATATCCTTTGTATTTTGATTCGAGCATTTAGTCCACTTACATTCAGAGTGGTTATTGAAATACATGAATTTAGTGCCATTGTGTGGCCTATAGTGTTGGTGTTTCTGGTGATGTTCTCTGGTCCTTTCAAGTCTTTGTTACTTTTCGTTGTTTTTTTGCTTTTTTTGTGTGTTTTCTCCACTCAATGTCCCCATTAAAATTTCTTGCAGTGGTCATGAAGAAGTCCCTTAGTTTTTATTTTTCTGGGAAACTCTTTATCTTTCCTTATATTTTGAATGACACTGTTGCTGGAAAAATAATTCTTGGCTGCATATATTTCCAATTCAGGATTTTCAATATATCCTGCCACTCCCTTCTGGCCTGCCACATTTCTGTGAACAGATCTGTTGCGAATCTTATCTATCTTCCCTTGTAGGTTAAGGACTTTGTATCTCCTTACTGCTTTCATAATTACTTCCTTATCTGTATTTTGTAAATTTGATTATGATATGCCTTGGTGATGGTAGGGTGATTTTTAAAAATCTAATTGGTGTTCTCTGTGCTTCTAGGATTTTGATATTTGTGTCCTTCACCAGATTAGGATAGTTTTCCACCATAATTTGTTCACATAAACCTTCTGCTCCTTTTTTCTCTCTCCATCTTCTGGGACTCCAATGATACAAATGTTATTCCTCTATAATATGTCAGTGAGTCCTTTAAGTCTTGTATTGTGATCTTTTGGTTTTTGTTTTCCTCTTTTTTTATGCTTCATTATTCTCCGTAATTTTATTGTCGATACTTCGTCCCTCTTTGCTGTCACGGCATCTATTTGAGATAGCATCTCAGTTATAGGAATTTTAATTTTTGCCTGACTAGATTTTAGTACTTTTATATCTGCAGAAAGGGATTCTCTGGTGTCTTCTATGCTGTGTTTAATCCCAACTCATATTCTTATAATCATGTTTTCTAATTCTTGTTCAGACATCTTACTTATATCTGTGTTGATTAAATCCCTGTCCATCAATTTTTCCTGTTATTTCTTTTGCGGTAAATCCTTTGACTAGTTATTTTGGAGGAAGAAAAAGATAAATAAAATAAAAATTTTAAATTAAAAAATTAAATAAAAACAAAATAAAACACATAAAGGAAGGTAGATTCTAGATATGTTTCAGTCTACTTGTTCAAATAAGCTTCTTAGAATAGAGGAAAAAGAGAAAGGAAAAAAGTTAATAAACAATTAAAATTTAAAAATATAGACTAAAATAGAATAAGATAAAACAATGAAAATAAAATAGAATTAAAAAAAGAAAAATACAAATAAAATGAAAAAAATAAAAAAAGAATTTGCTTTTTCTGTATCCAAGAAAGAGAAAGAAAAGAAAGAAAAATGAAAACAATTTAAGCAAAAACAGAAACAAAAAAAAAAAAAAAACGAACAAATAAATGAACCAGCAAACAGAATGAAACTGAATGAAATTACATTCAATGTCCACTAGAACTGAAACTTTGAAGCACACACTATAGTCCATTCACTAAACAGGTGGGGGGGATTTGTGCTAGTCTTCTGGGGGATGTGCCTTGAGGGCGCAGTTGGGTGAAGCTTGGAGTAATGGCTCCGTTCTCCACTAGGTGGTGGTGCTTAGTTTACTGGGATGATCTGTGTGTGCACATGCACCTGTGTGGGAGAGGTTACAATGGTTTCACAAAGCTCCCTACTCTCTGGCTCAGGAACTTCACATTCTCATCAACCTGAGATCAACCACCCCTTCTTTGTCTCAGGACTCTATCCACTCCCCACTTCTATCCTCTCTGTGTCCAAATTATCTGCTTATCTCAAATGGGGTTGGTTGCGTTTCTAAACCCCACAATTCAAAGACCCTTGCAGCTTGGACCCTTGCCAATCTCTGGCGGAGGGTTTTGCTGAGCAATGGCCGTGTGCTGGCTTGCCCCAGAAAACATTCGTGAAATCACACAAAAGCAGAAGTTCAGAGATTGTGACAAATCACAACACACAGTTGGTGCCAGGCTTCACCGTACTCTGACATCTTTATTCAGATATCAGGAAACATGGCTGCTTTCCAGGAACCACTGAGACCTTTGCCCATGAGGAGGCCATACGGCCTCTGCCAAATGCACTGCAAGAAGAGGAACCACCTCTCCCCGTGTGGACCATGGACCCCACAGACCCTACTGCCTGCTTCTGGGGATTCACCCTACTTTCTCACCAGAGCACCACAAGACACTAAACTCCAGAACTTCATACTCTGTACTCCACTGTTTATAGAATCCTGGTGGTATTGAAACCTTCTCCTTTTTCCCCATCAATGATTTTGGGGAATAGATTTCTTTATCAGTTCCCTGTGAATTTTTTCACTCTTTCTCTTTCTATCCAGCTACTTTTGGGGAAAGTGCTTTTCTTGCATGAACCCAATATGCTATACTTTTCCCCTATCTCTCTCTGTCCTCTTACTTTGAAAATGGCACCTACCCCCCTCAGCTTTCCTCTCCCTCAATTCACCTCTCCACACCGCATACCTGCGAAGTGACCCAAGTTATGCAGATTGTGGTGCTAATCCTCAGATCAATTTCCTAGGTGTTCAAAATACTTCGGAGCTGATCTAGCTGTATTTCAGGGATAAGAAAGACAAGGTCAGGGTCTCCTTACTGCTCTGCCATTTTAACTCTTCTCACACAGTTTATCCTATTATTAACTTATTGCATTAATATGTTATAATTAACAAACCAATATCAATATTAATTATTAAGTTCATAGTTTTCAGTGGGGTTTACTCCCTGTGTTATAGAGTTCTATGATTTTCCACAAATATATATCATATATCCATCATTGCAATATCATGCAGAATAGTTTCACCAACCTAAAAATCTCTATGGTCAATCTATTCATCTCTACCCTTTCCAAAGCTCTGACAACTACTGATCTTTACAGTTTCCATAGTTCTGCAATTTTAAGAATGTTATATAGCTAGAATCAGGCAGTATGTAGTGTTTTAAGACTGAATTCTTTTATATAGCTGTATGCATTTAAGACTTCGTGTCTTTCTATAGCTTGATATTAATGTATTTTTGTTGGTGAATAATGTTCCATTGTATGCAGTGCTACAGTTTGTTTATCCATACCTATTGAAGGACATCTTGGTAACTTCTAGTTTTCAGCAATTAAGAATTATGTTACTATAGATATTCTCATGAAAATTGATGTGTGGACATTAATTTTAACCTCATTTGGGTAAAAAACAAAGAGCATAATTGTTGGATCATATGTTTAATTTTGTAAATAATACCAATCTGTCTTCCAGAGTGCCTATACCATTTTGCATTCCTACCAGTAGTGAAGGTGAGTTCCTATTGCTTCACATCCTTGCCACTGTTTGGTGTTGTGAGTATTTTGAATGTTGGACATTCTAATAGATGTGCAGGGTATATCATTATCATCTTAATTTGTAGATCCTTAATGATATATGATGTTAATGTTTTTAATACATTTATTTTCCATCTATATATCTTTGTTTAGTTGTCTACTCAGGTCATTGGCCAAATTTTTAATAAGATTGTTTGTTTTATTATTGTCAAGTTTACAAATATGCTGTACATTTTGGAAGAAGACCAAAATCTCCCATAATCTGGGAGAAATCCTAAAATTGCCTCTTTATTTTCTTAACACTCTTTATGGCAGGGAAGAATTTCTTAATTTAATTAAATCCAAATTATCCATTTTTTCTTTCACACATTGTGCTTTTTAATAGTGTCTAAAATATCATCACCAAACCTAAGACAAATTTAATTTTCTCTCATGTGATCTAGGAGTTTTATAATTTTATTTTTCATAGGATTATGACCTACTTTTAGTGAAATTTTTGTGAATAGTGTAAGATTTGAGTCTAGATTCTTTTTTTTTTTTTCTTTTGGCATATGATCTCCAGCTATTCTAGTGTCATTGTTGAAAACCAGATCAGTTGAGTAAATAAGTGTGTTTATTTTGGGACTCTCTACTCTGTTCCATTGATCTATTTGGCTTGTCTTTCACCAAAATAACATTTTCTGGATTACTGTAACTTTATAGTAAGTTTTAAAGTAGGGTAGTGTCAGTCCTTTTACTTTGTTGTAATTTTTAATGTCATGTTGCCTATTCTGGGGTTTTTGAATTTCAATATAATCTTTTGAATGAGTTTGTTGATTCCACAAAATAACTTCCTGGAAGTTTCAGTGGGATTGTGTTGATTTTATAGATCAAGTTGGGAAGAATTAACATTTTAATATCAATGAGTTTTTGATCTATCAATATGGAATATCTCTTCATTTATCTAAACCTATTTTTATTTCAGTCATCAAAGTTTTCTAGTTTCTCTCTTATATTTCTTACACATAAGTTAGGTTTATACCTAAATATTTTATGGATTTTGGCGCTAATATAAATGAAGTTTTGTTTTTAATTTCAATTTGCTATTGTTCATTGCTGGTATGTTGGAAAGCAATTGAGTTTTGTATATTAACTTTCTGTTCTGTAACCTTGGTATAATCATGTATTAGTTCCTTGAGTTCTTTTACTGATTATTTGGGTTTTTCTGCATAAAAAATACTGACATTTATAAACAGTTTTATTTTGTCTTTCCCAATTAGTGTACCTTGCATTTTATTTTCTTACTGATTTTACTAGAACTTTCTGTATGATGTTGAAGAAGAGTAGTGATAGGGGACATTACTGCCTTATTCTTTTTTTTCAGCAGAAAAACATTTAGTTTGTTACCATTAGTTATAATGTTATCTGTAGAATTTTTGTGGATATTCTTTATCAGTTTGAGAAAGTTATCCCTCTATTCCTACCTTAATGAGAGTTTCAATTATGACTATGTGTTGGATTTTGTCAAATGCTTTCCCTGTATCTATTCATATGATCATACAATTTTTCTTCATTACCCTTTAGATGTGATGGATTACATTAACTGATTTTCCTATGTTGAATTAAACTTGCATATCTGGAAGTGAGAGTTTCACTTGACGTTGGTGTATGTTTTATTAATACATCGTTGAATACAATTTGTTAATATTGTGTTTAGAACTTTTGCATCTATGTTTATGAGAGTTATTAATCTATAATTTTTAATTCTTTTAATGATTTGTCCATTTTTGGTATTTGTCAATGCTGCCCTCCTAGAATGAATTAGAAAATATTCCTTATGCTTCTATTTTCTGTAAGAGATTGTAGAGAAATGGTGTAATTTCTTATTTTTTTTTATTTTTTTTTAATGTTTTACGTATTTCTGAGAGAGAGAGAGCATGAGCAGGGGAGGGTCAGAGAGACAGGGAGGTACAGAATCTGAAACAGGCTCCTGGCTCTGAGCTAGCTGTCAGAGCCCAATGCAGGGCTCGAACCCACGAACTGTGAGATCATGACCTAAGCCGAAGTCGGACGCTCAACCAACTGAGCCACCCAGGCGCCCCGTAATTTCTTCTTTAAATGTTTGTTTGCATTCCCCAGTGTACCCATCTGGGCCTGGCATTTTCTGTTTTACAGAAGTTCTTAATTATTGATTTAATGTCTTTAATAGTGCCTGTCTATATCATTTATTTCTTCTTGTGTGACTTGTAGCAATTTGTGTCTTTCCAGTTTTTCTGTTTCATGTATATTATCAAATTTGTGAGTATATTTTAATATTCCTTTATTTTTTTAATGTTTATAAGATTAGCAGTGATGACCTCTCTTTCATATTTAATATTAGTAATTCATGGCTTTTCTTTTTTTCTAAGCCTGATTAGAAGTTTATAAATTTTATTGACCTTTTCAAATAAACAGATTTAATTTCATTGACTTTATGTTTTCAATTTATTTATTTCTGTTCTAGTTTTGCTATTACTTTCCTTCTGCTTTCTTTGCATTTAATTTCATCTTCTTTTTCTATGCTCCAAGGGTAGAAGTTTGGGTAATTTATTTTATTTCTTTCTTCCTTGTAATATATTCATGCAATTCTATAGATTTTCCTCTAAGCCTTCCTTACTGTGTTCATCATATTCCACAGATTTTGATAAATTGTATTTTCATTTTTATTTTCTTTAAATATTTTAAATAAATCTTGAACTACTTTGATTCATGTGTGATGGTGAAGTTTAATGTTCAATATCTATGGATTGGGGTTTTATAGGTATCTTTGTGTTATTGATTTCCTGTTCAATTTCACTGGGATCAGAGAGCATACTTTATATGATTTGTATTCTCTTAGATTTATTAAGGCATGTTTTATGGCCCAGAATGTGGTCAGTTTTGGAGAATGCTCAAAATAGTTTAAGAAGATGTGTATTCTGTTATTGTTGGATGAAGAATTTTTTAAATGTTTTTTTATTTATTTCTGAAAGAGAGAGAGAGCGAGAGAGCGAGCAAGCAGTGGAGGGTCTGAGACAGGAGACACAGAATCTGTAGCAGGCACCAGGCTCTGAGCTGGCTGTCAGTACAGAGCCCGACGCGGGGCTAGAACCCACGAACCGTGAGATCATGACCTGAGCCAAAGTTGGACGCTTAACCGACTGAGCCACCCAGGCACCCCTGTCGAATGAAGAATTTGCAAATGTCAATTAGATCCAGTTGATTGATAGTGCTATCCAGTTCTACTCTATCCTTGCTGCTTTTCACCTGCTGAATTGATCTGTTAATTACTGACATATGGTTGTAGAAGTCTCCAACTATAATAGTGGATTAGTTTTATTCTACTTGAAGTTCTATCAGTTTTTGCCTCACCCATGTTTATGCTTTATTGTTGGGCACATTCTCTTTAAGGATTATTAAGTATTCTTGGAAAATTTACTTCTGTATCATTATGTAATGCCCCTCTTTGTATGATAATTTTCCTTGTTTTAAGGTCTGATTTGTCTGAAGTTAATGAAATGACTTCAGGTTTCTTTTGACGGGTGTTAGCATGGTATCTCTTTTTCCATCTCTTTTAATCTGTTTCTGTTTTTATGTTTAAAGTGTTTTTTAATAACATATAATTGGATGTTGCTTTTGTATCCATTTTTATAGTTTCTTTTGATTGATTTATTTAGATCATCAATATTAAAAAGTGATTATTGAAGTAGTTGGATTAATATTGATCATATTTATAACTGTTTTCTATCCATTGCCCTTATTCTTTGATTCTACTTTTCATCCCCATTCATTTTCTGCCTCTCTGGTTTTAGCTGAGCATTGTATATGATTCCATTTTATCTTCTCTTTTACATTCCAATTATACTTTTATTTTGCAATTTTTGTGATTGTCCTAGAGATTTCAATATAGATATATGACTAATCCAAGTCCATTTTTAAATAATACTGTATTAAATAACTTACAGTTAGTGCAGTTACCTTATAACAGAGTATTCCGAATACCTCTGTCTTGCCTTTTATAATATTTCTGTCAATCAATTTGCTTATCCTTACAAATTGCGAAATTCACTGCTGCTATTACTACTTTGAAAATGCTGTTAACTGCTAAATCAATTAAGGAAAAGGAAAATACAAAATCTTGTTTTATCTTCATTTATTCTTATATAATACTCTTCCTTACTTCATGTACGGCCAGATTTTAGAAGTGTATCATTTTTTTCATTCTGAAGACTTTTCTTTATCTTTTTTTTTTTGTATGGCTTGTCTACTCCTAAAAAAAATCCCTAAATTTGTGTTTGTCTGACAAAATATTATTCATTTACTTTTGAAGAATAATGTCACTGGGCAAAGAGTTATAGATTGGTGTATTTTTCGTTCCACACACGAAGTTTACTTTACTCTGTTTTTTCTTGCTGCTCCATGGGTATTTTACCTACTCCACCTGCTTTCTTCTTTCATGATTTTTTTCTTTGATTTTGATTTTGATTTTCTGGAATTTGACTCTGTTATGCTTAATTGATTACATATATAAGTAATATTATACTAATTGTTTTCTGAGTTTCCTGGATCTCTAGTTTGGGGTTTGCAATAATAATTTAATTATTAAAATATTTGTTACTTTCCTGTCTTTCTTTCTTTTTCTGATAGCCCCATAACACATATGTTACATCTTTTGCAATTTTCCCACAGGTCTTGAATATATATTTTTTCTCTTTGATTTTAAGTTTGCAAAGGTCATATTAACCTCTCTTTTTACTCATTGATTCTTTCTTTGTTCTTGTCCAGTCTCTGTGTAATCATATCAAAGGCACTTAAAATTTTTATTACAGTTTTTTTATTTCTTTCTTTTTAATTTTTTAAACATTTACTCATTTTTGAGAGACAGAGTGCGACTGGAAAAGGGGAGAGATAGAGGGAGATACAGAATCCGAAGCAGGCTCTGAGCTGTCAGCACAGAGCCTGACACAGGGCTTGATCCCACGAGCAGTGAGATCATGACCTGAGCTGAAGTTGGATGCTTAACCGACTGACCCACCCAGGCGCTCCTACAGTTTTTTTTTTTTTTAAACATAGTTTTTCATTCTGCATATATCCTAATGTTTCTATTTCTCTGCTTACATTACTAACCTGTTTTTGCATGTTATCTGCTTTCTCTGTTAGTACCCTTACTATAAGAATCAGTTAGTTTTAATTCTTAGTCTGATAATTCCAAACTCTCTGTCTTATCTAAATCTCATTTTGATGCTTTCTCTGTCTCTTCAGATTCTGTGACTCCCTCTCTCTCTGCCCCTCCCCGGCTCACACTCTGACTCTCTCTCAAAAATAAATAAACATTAAAATTAAAAAAAATTAAATATTAAAATTTTAAAAATATAAACAAATACATAAAAATATGTTTTATCACATAGTCATAGTTTTGATTTGTATTTCCCTGATGATGAGTGATGGTGAGCATGTTTCATTTATCTGTTAACCATCTAGCTGTCTTCTCTGGAAAAAATGTCTATTCATATCTTCTGCCTCTTTCTCCACTGGATTATTTGTGGGTTTTTTTGTGTGTGAGTTTGATAAGTTCTTTATAGATTTCGGATACTAAACCCTTATCAGATATGCTATTTGCAAATATTTTCTGTCATTTCATAGGTTACCTGTTGGTTTTGTTGATTGTTTCCTTCCTGTGCAGGTTTTTATCATTGTATTGTATTGTATTGTATTGTATTGTATTGTATTGTATTTATATTCACGTTAGTTAACATATATTGTAATGTTGGCTTTGGGAGTAGAACCCAGTGATCATTTCATATATATGAGACCCAGTGGTTATCCCAAAAGGTGCCTTCCTTAATGCCCATCATCCATTTACCTATCCACCCATCCACCTCCCCTCCAGCAACCCTCATTTTATTTTGTATTTAAGAGACTCTTATGGTTTGCCTCCCTCTCTGTTTTTATCTTATTTTAACTTCTTTCCACTGTGTTCACCTGTTGTGTTTCTCAATTCCCACATATGAGTGAAATTATGTAGTCTGTCTTTCTCTGACTTACTTCACTTAGTGTAATATACTTGACTTTCATCTACATTGTTGCAAATGGCAAGATTTCTTTCTTTTCATCTCCAAGTAGTACTCCATTATGTGCGTGTGTGTGTGTGTGTGTGTGTGTGTGTGTGTGTACCACATCTTCTTTATCCGTTAACCATTTGATAGACATTTGGTCTCTTTCCATTATTTGGCTATTGTTAATAACACTGCTATAGACATTGGGGTGCATGTGTCCTTTTTTTATTCTGATAAAGATTGCGTAGGGATTACATTAAATGTGTAGATTGTTTAAACAATAGTTCTTTTTCCAATCCATGGGCATGGAATTTTTTTCCATTTCTTTGTGTCCTATTCAGTTTCTTTCCTAATTGTTCTATAGTTTTCAGTGTACAGATGTTTTACCTCTTTGGATAGGTTCATTCCTAGGTATCTGATTGTTTTCATGCAGTTGTAAATGAGATCGATTCTTTCATATCTCTGCTGCTTCATTACTGGTGTATGGGAATTCCAAGATTTCTATATGTTGATTTTATGACATATAATATGTTGATTGTATTAAATCACAATCGTGAGAATGAACATCCTTCCCTTGTTCCTGACCATACAGGAATAGCTCTCAATTTTTCCCCTTTGTAGACAATATTAGCTGCTGGTCTTACCCGTATGGCCTTTAAGATGTGAGGTATGTGACCTCTATCCCTGCTTTGTTGAGGGTTTTTATCATGAATGGATACTGTATTTTTTCAAATGTTTTTTCTGCTTATACTGGGAGAATCATATCTTTCCTATTTCTTTTATTAATATGGTATATCATGTTGATTGATTTGCAAATATTGAATCAGTCCTGCAGCCCAGGAATAAATCCCACTTGATCATGGTGAATAGTGCTTTTAATGTACTGTTATATTCAATTTGCTAGTATCTTGCTGAGTATTTTGCATCCATATTCATCAGGGAAATTGGCTTGTGATTTTCTTTTTCACTGGTGTATTTGTCTGGTTTGGGGATCAAGGAAATCCTGGGTTCCTAAAAGGAGTTTTGAAGTATTCCCTTGCCTTCCAGTTTCAGGAACATTTTGAGAAGAATCGGTGTTACCTTTATTTATTTATTTTTAATGTCTAGTAGAATTACTCAGGGAAGCCATCTGGCCCTGGATTTTTTTTATGTTGGGAGGTTATTAATTACTGATTTAATTCCTTTGATTGTCTTGGGTCTCTCCAAATTATCTATTTTTCCCTTTTTTTCAATATTGGTAGATTGTATATTTCTAGGAATTTGCCCACTTCTTCCAGATTCCCCAGATGCTTGGTATATCATTTGAAAGAATATGCTCTTATGTTGTTTTTATTTCTGCAATGTTTGTATCTCTCCTCTTTTATTTGTGATTTTATTTCTTTGGGTACTTTTTCTTTCTTTTTTTTTTAAGGTTGTCTAGGGGGTTATCAATTTTATTAATTCTTTCAAAGTACTAGATCTTATTTTCATTTATTTGTTATTTTGTTTCTTTTTAGTTTCTATATTGTTTGTTTCTGCTCTAATCTTCATTATTTTCCTCATTCTCCTGGCATGTTTCATTTGCAGTTCCTTTTCTGGCTACTATAGGTGCGAGGTTAGCATGTGGTTTTGAGACTTTTCTTGTTTCTTAAGATAGGCCTGTATTGCAATGTATTTCCCTCTTAGGACTGCCTTTGCTTTTTCCCCAAATGTTTTGGACTATCGTGTTTCCATTTCCATTGACTTCAATGTAGTTTTTACTTTCTTCTTTGATTTACTGCTTAACCATTACAATCTTTAGTAAGATGTTATTTAACATCTTACTTATATCTGTGGTCATTCCGAATTTTCCTAGTGGTTTACTTCAGGTTTCATAAAGTTGTTATCTGAAAATATACATGGTATAAAATCAATCTTTTTGTATTTGTTAAGGGCTAAATTGTGACGCAGTATATGATCTATTATGGAGAGTGTACCATGTACAATTGAATAGAATGTATATTCTGCAGCTTTAGGATGAATTATTCTTTTTTTTTAATTTACAAATAGTTTATTGTCAAATTGGTTTCCATAAACACCCAGTGCTCATCCCCACAAGTGCCCCCATGCATGCACATCTCCCCCCTCCCCTCCCCACATCTATCAGTCCTCAGTTTGTTCTCAACATTCAATAGTCTCTCATGGTTTGCCTCTCTCCCTTTCCCCCACCATTTCCCCCCATCTTCTCCCCCATGGTCCTCCGTTAAGTTCTTCCTAATCCTCTTATACGTGCAAACATATGATATTTGTCCTTCTCTGCCTGACTTATTTCGCTCAGCATAACACCCTCAAGGTCCATCCATGTTGCTACACATGGCCAGATTTCATTGTTTCTCATTGCCATGTAGTATTCCATGGTATAGATAAACCACATCTTTTTGATCCATTCATCTGTTGATGGACACTTTGGCTCTTTCCATGTTTTCGCTATTGTGGATTGTGCTGCTATGAACATGGGGGTCCATGTGCTTGCATGAGCACTCCTGTATCCCTTGGGTAAATTCGTAGCACTGCTATTGCTGGTCATAGGGGAGTTCTATTATTAATTTTTTGAAAAACCTCCACACTGTTTTCCAGAGGGGCTGCACCAGTTTACATTCCCACCAGCAGTGAAGGAGGGTGCCCGTTTCTCCACATCCTTGTCAGCATTAAGAGTTCTCTGATTTGCTCATTTTAGCCACTCTGACTGGCGTGAGGTGGTATCTCAGTGTGGTTTTGATATGTATTTCCCTGATGAGGAGGGATGCTGAGCATCGTTTCATGTGTCTGTGGGCCATCTGGATGTCCTCTTGGGAGAAGTGTCTGTTCATATCTTCGGCCCATTTCTTCACTGGGTTGTTTGGTTTTCGGGTGTGGAGTTTGGTGAGTTCCTTATAGATTTTGGATATTAACCCTTTATCTGATGTGTCACTTGCAACTATCTTTTCCCATTCCGTTGGTTGTCTATTAGTTTTGTGTGTTGTTTCCTTTGCTGTGTAGAAGCTTTTAATCTTGATGAGGTGCCAATCGTTTATTTTTGCTCTTGATTCCCTTGCTTTTGGGGATGTGTCAAGTAAGAAGTTGCTGCGGTGGAGGTCAAAGAGGTTGTTTCCTGCTTTCTCCTCTAAGGTGTTGATGGTTTCCTGTCTCACATTCAGGTCCTTTATCCATTTTGAGTTTATTTTTGTGCATGGTGTGAGAAAATGATCTAGTTTCATTCTGCATGTTGCTGTCCAGTTGTCCCAACACCATCTGTTAAAGAGGCTGTCTTTTTTCCATTGGATGTTCTTTCCTGCTTTGTCAAAGATGAGTTGGCTGTATACTTTTAGGTCCACTTCTGAGTTCTCGATTCTGTTCCATTGGTCTATGTGTCTGTTTTTGTGCCAATACCATACTGTCTTGATGATGACAGGTTTGTAGTAGAGGTTAAAGTCTGGGATGGTGATACCTCCTGTTTTGGTTTTATTTTTCAGTATTACTTTGGCTGATTTCTATAGTTTTCAATGTAGAGATCGTTTACCTCTTTGGTTAGGTTCATTTCTATGTATCTTATGTTTTTTTGTGTAAATGTAAATGGGATTGGTTACCTGATTTCTCTTTTGCTGCTTTTTATTGGTGTATAGAAATGCCACTGATTTCTCTATTTTGATTTTATATCCTATGATTTTGCTGAATTCAGGAATTAGTTCTAGCAGGGTTTTTTTTCTTTTTGTTTTTGTTTCTTTGTCTTTTGAGTTTTCCAGCTAGTGTATTCTGTTTTCTGCAAAGAGTGATTGTTTGATTTCTTCCTTACTGAATTGTATGCCTTTTATTTCTTTTGTTTTCTGGTTGCTGATGCTAGAACTTCCAGTACTATGTTGACAACAGTGGTGAGAGTGGACATCTCTGTCTTCTTCTTGACCTTCGGGGAAAAGCTCAACTTTTTCCCTAGTGGAGGTGATATTAGCTTGTGTATTTCATATATGGCCTTTATGACGTTGAGGTGTGTCCCTTCTATCCCTAATTTCTTGTGGGTTTTTATCAGGAAAGGATATTGTTATTTTGTCAACTGGGGTTTCTACATCTATTAAGAGAATTATATGATGGTTATATTTTCTTGTATAAATGTGGTGTATCACATTGATTTATTTTCAGATATTGAACCGGCTATGCATCTCAGGAATAAATCCACTTGATCTTGGAGAATGATTATTTTAGTATACTGTTGAATTCAATTTGCTAGTATCTTGTTGAGAACTTTTGTAACCAGATTCATCAGAGATATTGGCCTGTATTTCCTTTTTAGTGTATGCTTTGCCTGGTTTTGGATTCAAGGTAATGCTGGTTTCATAGAATGAATTTGGAAGCTTCCTTTCCATTTCTATTTTTGAAACAGCTTGCCGAAAATTAGTATTAACTCTTCTTTAAATGTCTGGTGGAATTCCCCTGGGGGGCCACATGGCTCAGGATTCTTATTTGTTGGGAGATTTTTGATAACTCATTCCTTTTTTTTTTTTTTTTCTGGTTATGGGTCTGTTCAAGTTTTCTATTTCTTCCTATTTCAGTTTTGGTAGTGTGCGAGTTTCTAGGAATTTGCCCGTATCTTCTGGATGGCCCAGTTTGTTGGCCTATAATCTTTTACAGTATTCTCTTTTTTAAAAATATTTTTATTTATTTCTAGGAGAGAGAAAGAGACAGCGTGCGTAGGGGAGGGTCAGAGAGAGAGGGAGACACAGACTCTGAAATAGGCTCCAGGCTCTGAGCTGGCAGTCAGCACAGAGCCCAACGTGGGGCTCGAACCCACGAACCGCGAGATCATGACCTAAGCAAAAGTCGGATGCTTAACCGACTAAGCCACCCAGGCGCCCCTACAGTATTCTCTTAAGTTGTTTGTACTTCAGGCTGATTGTGCTTTCTCCTCTTTCATTTGTGATTTTATATATTTGGGTTATTTATCTTTTCTTTTTGTTAAGTCTAGCTAAAGGTTTATCAATTTTGTTAATTCTTTCAAAGAGCCAACTCTTAGTTTCATTGATCTATTCTACTGTTTTTTTTTTTTTGTTTGTTTGCTTGTTTCAATACCATTTATTTCGGCTCTAATCTTTATTTCCTTTCTTCAGCTACTTTAGTCATTATTTGCTGCTCCTTTTCTAGCTTCTTCAAGTTTATGGTTATGTTGTGTATTTGGACCTTTCTTGTTTCTTGAGATAGCCCCGAATTACAATCTACTTTCCTCTTAGCACTGCTTTTTCTGCATCCATAAGTTTTTGAAATGCTGTGTTTTCATTTTCATTTTGTTTCATGTATTTATTTGTTTGTTTGTTTGTTTTTATGTCTTTATTTTCAGAGACAGAGAGCGAGTGGGGGAGGGTCAGAGAGAGAGGGAGACAGAATCTGAAGCAGGCTCCAGGCTCTGAGCTGTCAGCACAGAGCCTGACACAGGACTGAACCCACAGATTGTCGGATCATGACCTGAGCCAACGTCAGACACTTAATCAACTGAGTCACCCAGGTGCCCCTTTATTTATTTATTTTTTTAATATCTTGGCTCACCCATGCATTCTTTAGCAGCGTGTTTTTCATCTCCATGCACTTGGAGGCTTTCCAAATATTTTCTTCTGGTTGATTTCTAGTTTCATTTTATTGTGATCTGAAGATACATGTGGTATGATCTCAATATTTTGGTATCTGTTGAGGGCTTATTTGTGATCCAGTATGTGATCTATTTTGGAGAGTGTTCCATGTGCACTCTAGAAGAATATGTATTCTGCTGCTTTAGGATGAAATGTTCAGAACATATCTGTTAAGTCTATCTGGCCCACTTTGTCATTAAAGCTGTTGTTTACTTGAAGAGTTCCTACTTAGAGGTTGTGTCCATTGCTGTAAGTGATGTTCCCCACTATTATGCTATTATTATCAATGAGTTCTTCATTTTTGGTATTAATTTATATATTTGGGTGTTGCCAAATTTGGGCAATAAGTATTGATGATTGTTATATCTTGATGGATATCCCTTTAATCATGATATAATTCCCTTCTTCATCTCTTGTACACTCTTTGTTTTAAAATCTAGTATGTCTGATATAAGTATAGCTACTCCACCTTTCTTTTGACACCCATAAGCATTTTAGATGTTTCTCGATCCCCTTACTTTCAATCTGAAGGTGTCTTTAGGTCTAAAATGAGCCTTTTCTGGACAGCATATAGATGTATCTTGTATTTTTATCCATTCTGCTACCTTATGTCTCATGATTGGAACATTTAGTCAATTTACAGAGTGATTATTGAAAGATATTAGTTTAGTGTCAATGTGTTACCTGTAGAATTTTTGTTTCTGGTGATGTTCTGTTGTCCTTTGTAGTCTTTGCTGCTTTGGACTTCTTTGATTTTTTTCCTCTCAGATTGCCCCCCAGCTAAAATTTCTTTAAAGGTGGTTTAGTGGTCACAAATTCCTTTAGGTTTTGATTGTCTGGGAAACTCTTTTTCTCTCTTTCTATTCTGAATGTCAATCTTGCTGGATAAGGCATTCATGGCTGCATAGCTTTTCCATTTAGCATATTGAATATTTCCTGCCACACCTTTTCGGCCTGCCAAGTTTCAGTGGATAGATCTGTTGTTAAACCTTTGTGTCCACCTTTTTAAGTTAAGAACCTTTTGTACCTAGCTGCTTTCAGAATTCTCTATCTTTGTATTTTGCAAATTTCACTATGATATATCAGAGTATTGACTTGGTTTTGTTGATTTTGAGGGGAGTTTTCTGTGCCTTTTGGACTTGAATGCGTATTTCCTTCCCCAGACTACGGACATTCTAGGTGTAATTTGTTCAAATACACCTTTTACTCCTTTCTCTCTCTCTTCTTTTGGAACTCCTATGATATGGGTATTATTTCATTTCATGGAATCAGTTAGGTCTCTAATTTTCCCATTGTGATCTAATAGTTTCCTTTCACTCTTCTTTTCAGGTTCACCTTTTTCCATAATTTTATCTTCTATATCACCCATTCTCTCCTCTGCTTCTTCGGTCCTCATGGTGACTGTATGCAGTCAGTTTTACATCTCAGTTATGGCATTTTTATTTCATTTCAACTAGTTTTTAGGTCTCTGATCTCTGCTGCAAGGATTTCTCTGGTGTCTTCTATGCTTTATCAAGCCAAGCCATTAGTTTTTTGACTGCTGTTCTAAATTCATGTTCAGATATATCGCTTATATGTGTTTTGAGCAAATCCATGGCTGTGATTTCTTCTTGATGTTTCTTTTGGGGAGAATCCCTGTTTCTTGTCATTTTAGCTAAGTATCTGTTTTTGCATGTTTTGAAAGCTTGTTATGTTTCCTGTAATTGAGAGTATTGCTATATTAAAAATTGGTCATACACTGTCTAGTGCCTGGCACATCAGGAAGTATTTCTTGTTTGTGCTGTGTGCACTTTGCTGTTGTTTTGACTGCTGTTTCCCACTGGTCATTACTATGCTGAGCTCCTTCTTGCTTGCAGTGGGGAGTGTTTGGACGTTTAACTGGGTGTGCTTTTATTTGTTTATTACATAAGCATGGGAAGGGGTGCCTGGGTGGCTCAGTTGGTAGCATCTGACTTCAACTCGGGTCACGATATTGTGGTTCATGAGATCAAGCCCCACATTGGGCTCTGTGCTGACAGCATGGAGCCTGGAGCCTATATCAGATTCTGTCTGTCTGTCTCTCTCTCTGTCCTCCCTCTCTTGCTCAAACTCTGTCTCTCTCTCAAAAATAAACATTAAAAATTAAAAAAAAAAATAAGCATGGGAAAAAGGGGGAAAGACCTCATCCCCCAGAAATTGGAAAGGAAAGGGAACAAAAAGAATCAAACAGAAAATTTAAAAACAATATGGCTTATTCCAAAACAAAAAATGGGGTGGGGGGAGAATAAAAAAGTAAAAAAGAAAGAATAAAGAATCCTGATTCCCCCCAAAAGAGGAAAGGAAATGAAAAAAGCAATCAAAAAACTATGAGCTTCATTCCAAAAGAAAAAAAAAAAAGAAAAGAAAAGAAAAAAGAAAAAGAAGAAAGGGAGAAAAAGGAAAAATAAAGTAATTTTGGTCTTGTTACTACCAGAAGTGCAGGTGTCGTTTTGAATCACCTGATTTTCAGAACAGTTGGTGCAGGCAAGGTGCTGGCAATGCTGGTCTTTTGGAGGAGAAGCCCAATGCATTGATACAATCAGGCTTGCCCCAGTAAATAAGCATTTGTCAGGCACAGGGGGGTGGGGTTTGGTATAAGTGTGTTCCGCCTCCATTGGGTATATCTGTGTTTCTCCCTGATGTCCCACAGTGCTGGTGTTGGGAGGAAATGGCGCCACCCTGATCTCTCATCCCATGACAGTGGTCTCACACCCACTGCTGTTCAGGCAGCCCTCTCAGAATAGTGAGGCCAGTCAACTTACTCTGCACTACAGCTGTCCTATATTATTATTATTATTATTATCTTTTTTTTGGCAAGTGCCTGTGTTTCAGAACTGTTGGTCTTTAGGACTTGTCACCCTGGAACCCACCCCTCTCCTCTGGAGTAAAGTATCTCCACATTGTCTAAAGTACTTAGTCCCTGAAAAATAGTCCCACACCTGAGCAGTGTGCAGAATCTATGGTGTAGCACCATTAAAAGCAGCAGTTTATATTCCGTCTGGGTGCACCTCTTTCTCTTGTCAATGAAAGGCCTTTTGCTGGAACCTGCAGGGTCTTTTTCCCTTGGAGAGGCAATGTACCCTCTTCCAAAAGTGCTCCAGGAAGGTAATGTCCCCTCCCATTGCTCCCCAGAGATCTCTACATCATGGTAGGTACTCTGAAGCCCGTTCCCTCCTCCCCAGGGGCAACTGCCACATCTATGCTGCAGAGAAAGTCACACACTTCCATAGCCTCAGAGTTAGAGCTTCAAAAGCTGTTTACCAAAACCAAACCAAAACAAATTATGACAGTCAGTACTTCTCGATCCCCAATCCATGGGCCAGAGAGGTTTTTCTCTTGTGCAAATCCACTGCCACATTCTTTCACTGACTCTCCCTTTCCCTCTGTTTTGTCTCTCCATGGAAATGTTCCCTCCCCTCTGGGCACCGCCCTTTTTCACTCCCCCAGTTCACTCTTATAGAACTCACACTGACCACACTGTCTCCCCCAATCGTGGAGATCCTTCTGCTACTCCACTGATTGATTTCCTGAGTATTCCAAGTGATCTGACCTCAATAGAGCTGTGTTTGTGGGACTAGGGATGTCCAGGGTCCCCATATTCTGTCATCTTAATTCCTCCTTCAACAAGCATACTTATTAATGTCAAAATATTCTTCCAGAACAGCATTGTACCCTGGAACTGTTTTTTTTTTTTTTCCAATGATGGAGATGTTCTAAATTTATGTTGGCCAATAGTCACTAGTCATGTGTGGTTATCAAGCACTTGAAATATGGCAAAACAACTGAGGAACTAGAGACGACATTATACAGTACAGTTCTAGATATTGTTGCAAACACAAATATAGGTATTAATAATGAGTTAGTATTTATTGCAGATTGCATTGTATTAACATGTTATGTTTATTTATTCCATTACTCATATTCATTACAACTTCCTTATTTTATTGTTTATGGTGGAAGAAACTATGGTTGACGTAAAGTAACCTTCCCAATGTCACATACTTACTGAATACGAAAAGCTGGCTTTATACCCAGTTATGTATTATTTGAGAGCCTATTTTGGAGACTGCGCTATACATTTTTCAAAGTCAGGATTATTGATGTATAGCTTACATATAGTAAATTCACCATTTAGTGTATACAGTCCCATACATTTTGACATGTATACAGTTATGTATCCAACATCACCAAAATAAACACAGAAAATTTCCGTCACTCAAAAAGTTTTATTGCCTGTTTGTGAATAATCTTTTCACTCACTCTCAGGAATTACTGTTCTGTTCTTTTGTACCTATGGTTTTGCCTATTCAAGAATATTATTAAACTGAAATATGTGTTATATGTAGCTTATCTGAGTGCAGTTTCTTTACATTCATCAATGTTGTTACCTTTATAAGTAGTTGGTTCTTTTTCTTTTCTTCTCTCTATTTTTTAAAAATTTTTAAATGTTTTTATTTATTTCTGAGAGAGAGAGAGAGCGCTGGGGAGCGTTAGAGAGAAAGAGAGACACAGAATTTGAAACAGGCTCCAGGCTCTGAGCTGGCTGTCAGCACAGAGTCCGAAGTGGGGCTCGAAACCACGAACCCGTGAGATCATGACCTGAGCCGAAGTTGGACGCTTAGCGACTGAGCCACCCAGGTGCCGCTCTTCTCTTTTTTTAATGTTTATTTTTGATAGAGAGAGAATACAAGCAGGGGAGAGGCAGACAGAGGGAGACACAGAATTTGAAGCAGGCTCCAGGCTCTGAACTGTCAGCAAAGAACCCAATGTTGGTCTCGAACCCCTGTTCTGCGAGTTCATGACCTAAGCCAAAATTTGACGCTTAACTGACTGAGCCACCTAGGCACCCCAGTAGTTGTTTTTGTTTTTTTTAAGATTGATGTGTAGTGTTCCATTTTATGGACATGACATTTTTATCTACTCACAAACTGAAGGTTATCTGTTTTGTTTTTAGTTTTTGCAAACTTTGCATACATTTTCCATAAACACCTTTGTACAAGTTTTTGCATAATTATTCTTGCATATTTCAGAGAAACACTCATCAGTAAGGTTTTGAGTTAAATGGTAAATTCATATTTAATTTTATTAGACAATGCCAAACTGTTTTCCTAAGTGGTTGCATCATTTTGACTACCCATAGACAATGACTGAAGGTTCTACTTGATTCATATCCCTGTCAGAAGTTGATATTGTTTGTTTAAAAAAATATTTTAAGCATTCCAATGTTCTGTTATCTAATTATTACTGATTTGCATTTCCTGAATGACTATGGATACTGAGCATTTTTTTATGTACTTGTTTGCCATCTTTATATATTTGGTAAACTATCTTCTAGAGCTTTTGTCGTTTGTTATTGGGTTAATTTTTTCTCATTATTTAGTTTATGTATTCTTGATATAATTCCTTTATTAGATATGTCATTTTCAAACATATTATCTACATTTTGAGCTGCCTTTTCATATTTTAACAGAATTTTTATAAGAACTAAGGTTTTAAATTTTGATGAAGCTTAACATCAATTTTTTTAAAAAATTAAACTTCTTAAAAATTTTTATCTAAGAAATATTTGCTTTATCGAAGGCCACAATATTTTATCCTATGTATCCTTCTAAAATATTTTATGATTTTGGGTCACCTAGGTGACTCATTTGGTTAAGCATCTGACTTCGGCTCAAGTCATCATCTCATAGCTTGTGAGTTCCAGCTCCACATCGGACTTTCTGCTGACAGCTTGGAGCCTGAAGCTTGCTTCAGAATCTGTCTCCCTCTCTGCTCATCCCCCACTGACACTCTGTCTCTCTCTTTCTCTCAAAAATAAACATTAAAATATTCTTAAAATATTATTTTAGTTTTGTGTTTTACTATAGTCTAATACATAGTTGATATTTAAACAACGTGGGAATTAAGGTCACTGATTCCCCTCCACAATCTAAAATCTGTGTGTAAATTTTGACTCCCCCCATACCTATCTATTAATAGGGCATGGTTGACCAGAAGCCTTACCGATAAAAAGTTGATTAACACATATTTTGTATATGTATTATATATTGACTTTTTGCAATAAAGAAAACTAGAGAAAATAATGTTATTGAGGAAAGAAGTAAACTACTGTACTGTATTTTATAAATAAACTCATGTATAAGTAAACACAAACAGTTCAAACCCATGTTGTTCAAGGGTCAGCTAACTGTATTGGTTGGCTAGGGTGGTAAGTACTACAAACTGGTTAGGTTAAACAATAGAAATTAATTTGTTCATAGCCTTGGTGGCTGTAAGTCTAAAATCCAGGTGACAACACACTTTATTCCTTTTGAAGGTTATGAAGGAATTATTTATTCCATGCTTGTCTTCTTGGCTTGTTTACAGCTTTCTCTGTATGTATTTTCACATATTCATACCTTTATGCATGTCCTTGTGTCCAAATTATCTCCTTTTGTAAGAATACTAGACACATTGGGTTAAAGCCCACCCTAATTGACCTCATTTAATCTTGACTATATCTATAAAGACTCCATCTCCAAATAAGGTCATATTTTAAACTACTGAAGATTAGGACTTCAACATATGAATTTGGGGTTGGGCACAGTTAAACCCATAACACTCTACCTTCTGCTCCCCTAAATTCATGTCCTTTTCACATGGAAAGTACATTTACCCCATCCCAATATCTCCAAAAGTCTTAACATATCTCAGCATCAACTGTAACTCTAATACCTTATCTAAATAACATCTAAATTGGCTATGGGTGAGATCTGGGAATGACTCATTCTGAGGCAAAATTCTTCTTCAACTGTTACTCTGCAAAACCAGACAAGTTATATGCTTCCAGAAAAAAAAAAATGATGGGACAGGGTAAACATTCCTATCGTGAAATGGAGATATCAGAAGGAAGAAAGGGGTCATTGGGTCACAAGCATATCACAAATCTAACACGAGAAATTTAATTAGATTTTAAGTCTTGAGAATATTTTTTTTGACTCCATGCTCTGTCTTCTGGGCCCACCAGATGGCAAGCCCCCCCCTTCTTCCTAGATAGTGGCCTCACCACCTCAGCCTGTACCTTTTTGGCATGAGGTGGCATTGTCAGCTTCACCAGGCTCTGCATCTATGAGTCCCTCTTCAAAGTCATTCTTCCTTTATTTTTTCCCACCTATGTTTTCTTCAATTCAGGCTGTCATTGTTTTCATGGTTTGACATTCTCAAAAACTTTGTTATCCCTTCTTGCAATTCATGAAATCCAAGCCATCAAACAAAACAGTACTCCTCCACATATCTTTCCTGTATAAACAAATTTCTATTCCTTATTTTTGCTAAGATCCATGAGGCACAGGGCTATTTTCTTTAGCACACAGCTGTCCAGGCACACCACTGGCTTCATTTCCAGAGATACTATGTGGATAGGCTGAAAATTTTCCAGATCTTCAATTCTTGTTTCTATTTTCTCAATAATTCCACGTTTAATCTACCTTTGCCATCTCTCATTTAACTATAAGCAGCAAGTAGAAATGAGACTGAACCTTCAGCACTTTTGTTTAGTAATCTCAGTTAAATACCCAAGTTCATTGCTTACAACTTCTACTTTTCATCCAACAGAATACAATTCAAATGAGTTTCTGCTACTCTGTAAGAAGGATCACATTTCCTCACATTTCCAATAACATTTTCCTCATTTCCATATGTGATCTTACCAGAAACATCTTTAAAACTCGTATTTAAAATAATATTCTGTCTATGACAAAATATGTACTCTTTAAGATGATAGAATCTTTCATTATAACTATTCTCTTTTCTTTTTGAGCTCTTACCAAAATGACTTTCAACATTTATATTTCAACCAACAGTCCCTTCACAGCAGTCTAGGATTTTTCTAATATACACTGTGAGAATTTTTCAGCCTTTTCTCATGACCTAATTACAAAGCCACTTCCATATTTTTATCTATTTGTTACAACAAATCCCCACGTCCAGGTACCAAAGTCTATGTAAATTTGCTATGGCTGCCATAACAAGTACTACAGACTAAGCAGCTTAAATGACACATATGTATTATCTGACATTTTTGGAGGCTATAAATAAGAATCAAGGTATTGACATGAAAAGATACCCAAAATTGCTGATCATCAAGAAATTCAAATCAAAACGACCATAAGATACAATCTTAAACCTGTCAGAATGACTAAAATCCAAAAACACAAAAATAAGTAAACGTTGGGGAGGATGTGGTTAAAAAAAAAATAGGAACCCTCATGCAGTATTGGTAGGAATGTAAATTGGCACAGTCACTGTGGAAAACAGAATGGAGGTCACAGAATATGTTAAAGATAAAAATACCATATGATTGAATAATTCCACTACTATTTACCAGAAGAAAATGAAAACACTAACTTAAAAAGATACATGGGCCCCTTTTTGTTGGTATCAATTTTTAATTTACATTGTAGTTAGTTAACATATTGTAATACAGTTTCATAGTGTAATAATGGTTTCAGGAGTAGAAATTAGTGATTCATCACTTACATATAATACCAAGGGCACATCACAACTGCCTTCCTAAATACCCATTACCCATTTAGCCCATCCCCTGCTTACCTCTCCTCAATTATTAGCTTTTTCTCTAAAAGTAAGAGTTTCTTATGGTTTGCCTCCTTCTCTTTTTTCTTCCTTTCCCATATGTTTTTTTCTGTTTTGTTTCTTAAATTCCACATATGAGTGAAATCACCTGGCATTGGTCTTTCTCTGACTGATTTATATCACTTAGTATAATACACTCTAGATCCATCCATGTCTATGCAAATGTCAAGATTTCATTTTTGATGGCTGAGTAATATTCCAGTGTGTGTGTGTGTGTGTGTGTGTGCGCGCGCGGGCGCGCGCGGGCGCGCGCACCACTTCTTATCCATTCATTGGTTGATGGACATTTAGGCTCTATCCATAACTTGGCTATTGCTGATAATGCTGGTATAAATGTTGGGATGCATGTGCCCCTTCAAATCAGTGTGTTTGTATTCTTTGTGTAAATACCTAGTAGTGCAATTACTGTGTTGTAGGGGAGATTTATCTTTAACTGTTTTTTACAGTGTCTCCACCCATTTGTATTCCCACCAACAGCATAGGAAGGTTTTCCTTTATCTGCATCCATGTGAACATTTGTGTTTTCCTGTGTTGTTAATTTAAGCCATTCTGACAGGTGTGAGATGGTGTCTCATTGTGGTTTTGATTTGTATTTCCCTGATGATGGGTGAGAATAGCATCTTTTCATGTGTCTGGTAGTCATCTGGATACCTTCTTTGGAAAAATGTCTATTCATGTCTTTTGCCCATTTGTGCACTGAATTATTTATTTTTTGTGTGTTGAGTTTCATGAGGTTTTTATAGATATTGGATACTAACCCTTTAGCAGATATGTCATTTGCAAATACCTTCTACCATTCTGGAAGTAGCCTCTTGGTTATGGTGATTGTTTCCTTCTCTGTGCAGAAGCTTTTTTTCTTAATGAAGCTTCAAAAGTTCATTCTTGCTTTTGCTTTCCTTGCCTCCAGTGACGTGTCTAGTGAGAAGTTGCTCTGGCCAGTTTCAAAGAGACTGCTGCCTGTGATTTTCTATAGGATTTTGATAGTTTCCTGTCTCACATTTAAGTCTTTCATCCATTATGAATTTATTTTTCTGTATAGTTCAAGGAAGTGGTCCAGTTTTATTCTTCTGTGTGCTGCTGTCCAGTTTTCCCAACACCATTTGTAAAATAGACTGTCTTTCCATTTGGATATTCTTTACTGCTTTGTCAAAGATTAATTGACCATATAATCGTGGGTCCATTCCTGGGTTTTTTATTCTGTCCCATTGATCTCTATGTCCATTTTTGTACAAGTACTATACTGTCTTGATGACTAGTGCTTTGTAATATAGCTTAAAGTCTGTAATTGTGATGCCTCCAGGTTTGCTTTTCTTTTCTTTTTTTTTTAAATTTTTAATTATTTTAATGTTTTATTTATTTCTGAGAGAGAGACAGCGTGAGCAGGGGAGGGACAGACAGAGAGGGAGACACAGAATCCGAAGCAGGCTCCAGACTCTGAGCTAGCTGTCAGAACAGAGACTGACGCGAGGCTCAAACCAACGAACCGTGGGATCATGACCTGAGCCGAAGTCGGATGGTAAACCGACTGAGCCACCCAGGCACCCCCAGGTTTGTTTTTATTTTTCAATATTGCTTTGGCTATTTGGGGTTCTTTTGTAGTTCTGTACAAATTTTAGGATTGTTTGTTCTATCTCTTTGCAAAACATTGGTGGTATTTTGATAAGAATTGCATTAAATGTGTAGGTTGTTTTAGATAATATAGACAATTCAATAGTTATTGTTCTTCCAATCCATGAGCATGGAATGTTTTTCTATTTCTTTGTGTCCTCTTCAATTTAATCAATTTTTTATAGTTTTCAGAATATAGGTTTTTCACCTCTTTGGTTAGGTTTATTCCTAAGTATCTTAGGAATTTGGTGCAATATTTCTTGATTTCTCTTTCTGTTGCATCATTGTTGGTGTATAAAATTGTCAGAGATTTCTCTACATTGAATTTGTATCCTGCAAATTTCCCAAATTGTGTACCACTTCTAGAAGTATTTTGGTGGAGTCATTTTGGTTTTCTACATAGACAATCATATCATCTGTGAATAGTCAAGGTTTGACTTCTTCCCTGATGATTCAGATGTCTTTTATTTCTTTGTGTTTTCTGATTGCTGATGCTAAGACTTCTAGTACTGTGTTAAATAACATAGGTGAGAGTTGTTATCCTGTCTTGTCTCTGACCATAGAGGAGTGCATTCTCAATTTTCCCCATTGAATATCATATTAGTAGTGTGTCTTTCATATATGGCTTTATGATGTTGAGATATGTTCCTTCTATCTCTGCTTTGTTGAGGGTTTTTACTAATAATGGACTTTTGTTTTTTTTTGAGAGATGTTTGATTACTGAGGCGATTTCTTTGTTAGTTGTCAGTCTGTTCAAGTTTTATTTTTAATTTATTCCTGTTTCATTTTTAAAGTTTATATATTCCTAAGAATGATTCCATTTTTCTGGATTGCTCAATTTATTGGCATACAATTTTTCTCTTATAATTGTATGTATTTCTGTGATAATTCGTTGTGATATCTCCTTTCTTTTTCATGTTTATTTGGATATTTTCTCTTTTCTTTTTGGTAAGGCTGGCTAGGGGTTTATCAATTTTATTAATTTTTTCAAAGTAACAGCTCCTGGTTTTATTGATCTGTTCTAATGTTTCTTTTTTGTTTTTATATTGTTTACCTCTGCTCTAATCTGTATTATTTCCCTTCTTCTGGTGGTTTATGCTTTATTTGCTGCTGCTTTTCTAGCTCCTTCAGGTGCAAGTTTAGGTTGTTTATTTGAGATTTTTCCAGCTTCTTGACATAGGTCTGTATTCGTACATATTTCTCTCTTAAAACCACTTTTGATGCATCTCAAAGTTTTTGGACCGTTGTATTTTCTTTTTATTTGTTTCCATGTAGTTTCTAATTTCTTGTTTAACTTCCTGGTTAACCCATTCATTTTTTAGCAGAATATTCTTTAATACTCATGTATTTGGGATATTCTTTAACATCCATATATTTGCAATCTTTCCAATTTGTTTCTTGTGGTTGACTTCATGTGTCATAGTGTTGTGGTCTGAAAATATGCATAGTATTACCTCAATCTTTTGTATTTTTTGAGGCTTTATTTGTCACCTAGCATGTGACCTAATATGGAGAATGTATCATGTGCACTTGAAAAGAATATGTACACTGCTGCTTTGGTATTAAATGTACTGAATATGTCTGTTAAGTCCATCCGGTCCAGTGTGTCATTCAAAGCCTTTGTTTCCTTATTGATTTTCTGTTTAGATGATCTGTCCATTGCTGTAAATGGAGTGTTAAAATTTCCACTATTACTGTATTATTATCAGTGAGTTCATTTATGGTTGTTATTAATTGTTCTATATACTTGAGTGCCCCTAAGGTGGGAGAATAAATATTTAAAATTGTTAGATCTCCTTGTTGGATAGTCTCCTTTATTATGGTATATTGCCCCTCTTCATTACTTGTTACAGTCTTTGGTTTAAAATCTAGTTTTTTTCTGATATAATTATCTCTACTCTGGCTTTCTTTTGAGGTCATTTGCCTAATAAATAGTCCTCCATCTCCTCACTGTCAATATACAGGTGTCTTTACGTCTAAAGTCAGTCTCTTGTAAGCAACAAGAGGATGTGCCTTTTTTTTTTTTTTGGTCGTTCTGACACCCTGTGTGTTTTGATTGGAGCATTTATTCCATTTACATTCAGTATGATTTAGAGATATGAATTTAGTGCTAGTTTTATTGTTGATTCTGGAAGTTTTCTTTGTTCCTGTCCAGTCTTTGTTGCTTTACATCTTTCTTTCCCACTAAAGAGTCCTCTTTAATATTTCTTTGGGGGATAGATCAGTGGTCAGAAAGTCTTTTGGTTTTCATTTTTTGAGAAAGTATTAATATTTCATTTTATTCTGAATGACAGGCTTTCAGGATAGTGTGTTCTTGGTTGCATATTTTCCCCATTCATCACTTTTAAATTTTTTAATGGTTTTATTTATTTCTGAGAGACAGGGAGAGAGAGAGAGAGAGAGCAGGAAGGGTCAGAGAGAGAGGGAGACACAGAATCGAAATAGGCTCCAGGCTCTGAGCCAGATGTCAGCACAGAGCCTGAGGCGGGGCTCGAACCCACGAACCGTGAGATCATGATCTGAGCTGAAGTCGGACGCTCAACCGACTGAGCCACCCAGGCACCCCTCCCATTCAGCACTTTTAATATATCATGCTGTTTTCTTCTTCCCTGACAAGTTTCTGTGGAGAGGTCTGCTGCTACCCTTATTTGTGTTCCCTTGTAAGTAAGGGACTTCTGTTTTGCTGATTTCAGGATGTTTTCCTTATCCTTGTTTTACAAAGTGTATTACAATATGTCTTGGTATTGACCTGGTTTTGTTGATTTTAATGAGAGTTTTCTGTGCCTCCTGGATTTGGATGTCTGTTTCCTGCCCCAAATTATGGCTGTTTTCAGCTATAATTTGCTCCAATAAACCTTCTGCCCATTTTTCCCTGTCTTCTTCTGGCAATCCTATGATACTTATGTTATTATGCTTTTTGGAGTTGTTGAGTTCCCTAAGTTTACATTTGAATACTGGAATATTTTTCTTTCCCTCTTCTTTTTGGCTTCATTATTTTCCTTTATTTAATCTTCTATGCCACTTATTTGTTCCTATGCTTCTCCTATCCTTGCAGTCATTACCATCAGTCAGTTTTTAATATTGGATATATAATTGTTTTCTTTTGGCCTGATTAATTTTTAGGTACTTTGTCTTTGCAGTACGGACTCTCTGGTGTCTTTAATTTAATTTTATTTTTTAAATGTTTTATTTATTTTTGAGAGAGAGATACAGACAGCATGAGCAGGGGAGGGTCAGAGACAGAAGGAGACACAAAATCTGAAGACAGACTCCAGGCTCTGAGCTGACTCAAACCCACGAACCGTGAGATCATGAC
This sequence comes from Hyaena hyaena, assembly GCF_003009895.1. Taxonomy (NCBI): domain Eukaryota; kingdom Metazoa; phylum Chordata; class Mammalia; order Carnivora; family Hyaenidae; genus Hyaena; species Hyaena hyaena. Next base: position 270,733 of record NW_024082163.1, read on the forward strand.
CTAAACTGAAGTCGGAGGCTTAACCGACTGAGCCACTCAGGCATCGCATTCTGGTGTCTTTTATCGTTTTCTCAATCCCAGGTAGTATCTTTATGATATTTGCTTTAAATTCCTGTTCAGGAATATTATTTTTATCTGTTTCAATTAGATTCCTGACTGTGACATTTTCTTTTCTTATATTTTGGATTAATTCCTTCCTTTGGAATTTTGTCTAAGTCTGTCTTCTGCGTTTTATGAAACCCTGCTATGTTTTCACCTCATCAGAGTAATGGCTTTATGAGGAAGACATCATATATCGTCCAGGGCCTGGCGTTTCAGGAAGTGTCTCTGCCATATGCTGTGTACACTCTCCTGCTGTGTTTTGGTTACTCTTTCTTTGTGGTTAATCCTCTGCACAGTTTCTGCTTGCATATAATGTGGTGTTTCGACTTTGTCCAAAGTGTGATGAGTTTTAACTAGCAGAACTCTGGTCTGATTGTTAAAAGAGAACTCATGCTATTTCTACTAGAGCTGAAGTTTTGCAGAACTCTGTGGTCAGTAGACTTGGTGTTTGTGGGGATTTGTGCTTATCTCCTGGAAGAAGGGTCCCAGTGTTCTGATTCTTAGGCATACTTGATGCCAAAAAGAAGAAAGAAAGAAAAATATTGCATCACAAATGTAGACTTAGGGAACTGAGCATCTCCAAAAAGTGCAATAACATTGGTATCATAGGATTCCCAGAAGACAGGGGAAAAGGGATAGACAGTTTATTGGAGATAAACAGCACCTTCAGAGTGTAGGGAGGTGAGTTTGTCGTAAGTGATTTAAACCACCGCTGAAGGCACTGTGATGGTTACTGAAGTTGGCTTATGCTAAGGGGCATGGGAGGAAAATGGCGCCAGACAACTCCCTCATCCATGGAGAGGGAAGTTCACACATATCTCTGTCTAGAAAGCCCTCCCAGAAAAGTGAACAATCTCCCCTCATGTGTTCCATGTATCCTTCAGATCACTGCCTTCACCCAATGTGTGTCTGGGCCGTCTTCCCACTTGGGAGCATAGTTCATCTTGGGTTGTATCTTAGGCAGCCAGAGTGAGTTTTGAAACTCCAAACTTTAGGGACCTGGTGTGGTGGGAACCCACGCTGGTCTTTGGAAGAGGGTCTGTCACACCAGAACGGATACAGGTTTCTCCATGCAGGGTATTACACTAAAGCTCATGGGCATGGAGTTTGGAGTAAAACTCAGCAAAGAGCCAGTGTCCATGTTAGTTGCCTTCAGCAGGTATCTCTTTACCTATTCTTAGGAGGTTGTGGGGAGAAAAGACATAAGCTAGCTCTTTGTCACTGGAGAAGTAATGTCACATCTCCCAGATAAGCTCCAAGAAGAGGGAATTGTTTCTCCCAGTGCTTCCCTAGGGATCCTCAGATTGCGATATCTGCCCCTGTGCTGTCCTCCTTCCACACAGGAGTGCTACAGTGCCCTTAGGGCACCACAGCAAACATGCTGTGGCCCTCTAGAACTCCAATCTTTGAGCCCTGCTGGCTGTAAATACTCACAAAAATCAGCCCCTCTTATTCTCCCAGTTAAGGGATTTGAGGAAGTGTTTTCCTTGTGCAATCCCATGTAAGCACCTCTCATTCTCTCTCTCTCTCTCTCTCTCTCTCTCTCTCTCTCTCTTTTGCTCTCACTCTCACTCTCGCTCTTTCTCTCTCTATCTCTCTCTCCTCTCTACATGACCAGGGTTCCTTTCCTTTCACTGCATCCACAATCCGCTTCTTCCCCAAAGCTTTTCTCTGCACCTCCTACCTTCCAAGATGTGACCTCTTCTCTCCCTCTAGTTATGCTGTTTGTTCTGTTAGTTCTCAGATGGATTCCTTGGGTACAGAATGATTTGATATTTATATAACTGTGTTCAAGGAATGAAGCAAGTCTTGGGTCCTTCTATAACTCTGCCATCTTAGCTCCCACCTGGAAACCTTCATCTTTATGTAATTTTCCTCTAAATTATTATCTTTTTATGACTCACTATAAAATATTATTTTCTTCACTTAAGAATAAAATATCATCTTATTTGGTATAATCCATGTTCAGTGACTTCCCAGTGAAGTATGCTATAAGCTGCTCATAGGATAATTTCTTGGATTTGGGAAGATGAAATAAATTTTCTCCTTTTTATTTCTGCCTATTTTGTCAGAGCCTCATAATAAAGAAGATGGCTCAATTATTGAGTTATCTGGATTCTTGTGTTTACCAAGAATAAGGTAAAGTCATTGATATTTTCTTACCAGATGGTGGGTTCCCTTGATATCTTTATAAATATAATATGGAGATATATGTATCAATAATTCAGGACTTAAGGCATAATTTAGTCACATGGTCTCTTCCAGCAGATGGGACAGGTCCTTCTAATTTTCATACTTAAGACCTAATTCATAAAACATTATTCAGCATATTTCTACATAATTTTCATATACTTCATAAAAAAAGTGTAAAATATACATTTTGGTATTAATTAATGTGAGTGTTCTGACAAACCTATTATGCACATACACAAACATTAAAAATGAGATAAATGAAGTAAAACTTCAGCATTTTGCTCAAAGACAAACTATAGTATAGTAATTTTAAAAATCTCTTTATTGTTTTTCAAATGAGAAATTTGATGTATTGAAAAAAAGAATGGAATTTTTTTTTTCTAGGCTCCTTGAACAAATAACTATATGACTTAGTTGGACAGGTGAGTATTTATCACTACTGACCTGCAATTATGTTTTGTTTTCTCACTTCAAAAAATTCTTGTTAGTTAACATACACTAAAATATTACTTTAAAGTGTAGAATTTAGGGAATCATCACTTTTATACAATGCCCAGTACTCATCACAAGTGTCCTCTTTAATACCCATCACCCATTTAACCTATTCTCTAACCCGTCTCACCTCCAGCAACCCTAGCTTGTTTTCTATGATTCAGAGTTTGTTTTATGGTTTGTTTCTTTTTTCCCTTATATTAATCTGTTTTCTCTCTTATATTTCATATATAAATGAAATCATATGGTATTTATCTTGCTCAGACTGACTTATTTAGCTTAGCATAATATACTTTAGTTCCATCCGCATCATTACAAATAGTAAGATTTCATTTTTTATGACTGAATAATATTCCATATGGGCTGCAGTTATGTTAAGTTTTATTAACTCTGCTGGAACATGATAGTGTTTGGTGAATTTAAACTCTACCTTTAAAAAGCAAGCTTAATGTATAGCAGACTTTATTTGCAATATTGTACTCAGATTTTGAAAAATGATTCTTGAAATTATATTTAACAAATAGAAAAAAGGGGGCGTTTGGGTGGCCCAGTCAGTAAAGCAACTGACTTTTGTTTTCAGCTCAGGTCATGATCTCACAGTTTCCAAGTTCAAGCCACATGTCAACCTTTGTGCTGATTTCACAGAGCCTGCTTCAGATTCTATGTCTTTCTTGCTTTCTGTCCCGCCTTCACTTGCTCTTTCTCAAAAATAAACACTTCAAAAATAAAAAAAAAGGGAAAATATGACATCGGGGACATTAAGAAAAGTATGTATTTTGGATACTAACTTTTCATTGAATAAGTCATTTTCAAATATCTTCTCCCATTCTGTAGCTTGCCTTTTAGTTTTGTTGATTGGTAAAACCCAACAACCCCCCAAAATAATCCAATAAAAATGAGCAGAAAATATGAATAGACATTTTTTGAAAGAAGACATACAGATGACCAAAAGACACATGAAAAGATGATCAACATTACACATCATCAGGGAAATGCAAATCAAAACTACAATTAAGTATCTATCAGAATGACTAAAATTAATAACACAAGAAACAACAGGTGTTGATCAGGATGTGGAGAAAGGAGATCCCTGTTCGTTGTTGATGGGAATGCAAACAGAGTGCAGCCACTCTGGACAACAGTATGGAAGTTCCTCAAAAAGTTAAAAATAATTAACCTAAAATCCAGCAATTGCACTGCTAGGTATTTACTCCAAAATACAAAAAAAATACTAATTCAAAGAAATTCATGCACTCTAATGTTTATAGCAGCATTATCTAAAATAACCAAATTATTGACTGATGAATGGATAAAGAGGTTGTGGCATATTTATACAATGGGATATTACTCAGACTTAAAAATTAATGAAGTCCTGACATTTACAACATAGATGGAGTTAGAGTATTATGCCAAGAGTATGTTTTTTATGTTTTCTTTATTTCTGAGAGAGAGAAATACAGTGAGAGCAAGAGAGGGTCAGAAAGAGAGAGGGAGACACAGAATCCGAAACAGGCTCCAGGCTCTGAGTTGGCTGTTAGCACAGAGCTCGACGCGGGGCTTGAACCCACGAACCATGGATCATGACCTGAGCCGAAGTTGGACGCTTAACGGAATAAGCCACTCAGGCGCCCCTATTCCAAGAGTATTAAGGTAAGTATTATGCCAACAAAATAAGTCAAAATTTGATTTCACTCGTATTTGGAATTTACTAAACAAAACAAACAAGCAAAAGGGGGGATAAAAAGAGAGAGAACGAAATAAAGGAAGAAACAGACTTTTAACTATAGAGAGCAAACTAATGGTTACCAGAGGGGAAGTGGGTGGAGCTATGGGTTAAATCAGTGATGGGGATTCAGGAGTGCACTTGTGAAGCACAGGATACTTTATGGAAGTATTGAATCACTGTATGGTACTTCTGAAAGTCATATTGCACTGTATGTTAACTAACTAGAATTTAAATAAAAACTTTAAAAAATAAGTTTGTTTTTGCAAACATCAGTAATAGTTCATTTTCTACAAATACTGATAACATTTGTAACAACCCTCATATGGTACATGTTAAACACACATAAAGCAACCAAACATTATTAGGAAAAGTTCCTTTTATGCCATCAAATATATCTCAAATACAAGTATTATTAAAAATGTAATTTCTCAATACAGAATCAGGATATTTTTACATAACAAAGTCTAGTTTGAAACATTGCATCCTGAGGTAAGCTAATGCATTAAAAACTTTGCATTGTACTCTGGTTCCACCATTACTTATATATGTGAATGGCCCAAGATTTTAACTTTTCCTTGTTTGATTTCCCTATCTGTCAAATGAGACAACAATCAATTCCTTTAGAATTATTGGGAAACCTAATTTAGAAAATTCATATTAAAGAAACTATCATATAGCTAGACACAATTTATGAGCTCAATGAACATTATTTTGTTGATTCAGTGCAAAATATACTACTCTAATTTGTTAATTATGAATAAAATAAAAAATGCAGTAGTCATTGTTATGTAAAAACATTTCTGTGTTTTTCTTATGTTATATAGTATCATAGAGACATAAAATAAGTGTGTCGTATACATAATGTAATATATACTTATTTAAATGATCCAAGCCTAGATTGAACTACTTAGTAAAAATTTTTTGATGTTTAACTGATATTATATATTTTAAATATGGTTATGTATACTGTATATAGATGTAAACTATTATTAATAATGATATTTGACAAGCCAAATAAAGATGTAGATGATATTATGCAAAGTTTAAAGGCACTATTTGGAGTTTCAGATTTTCCATAAGTAGTTTCAACATTCTGTACTTTACCATTGGATTTCTCATAACTAATTACCTCATGTTTCATCTAACTCTCAATTCTACTCCAGTTATTTAGAAATATATACATTTTTTAAATTTTTAAATTTTATTGTTTATTTCTGAGAGAGAGACAGTGTGAGCAGAGGAGGGTCAGAGAGAGAGGGAGAACAGAATCTGAAACAGGCTCCAGGCTCTGAGCTAGCTGTCAGCACAGAGCCCAATCCCGGGCTCGAACCCACGAACCGTGAGATCATGACCTGAGCCGAAGTTGGACACTTAAACGACTGAGCCACCCAGGCACCCAAATATATTCATTCTAAAATGAGAAGTTTTAGCAATTTTAGGAAAAAGGTATTTATATTTGCTCATTTATGGAATCCACATGGAAGTTTACAAAAATTGTCCTCCTTGCTGTTTTTAATTTCACTTACAACATCTATTATGTCATTTTTTAATATATACAAAATCTTTCATGATGATTTGGGTTCAGTTCTAGCTTTTAATTTTAAAAATATTTTTGTTGTAGGGCACCTGGGTGGCTCAGTCGGTTAAGCCTCCGACTTCGATTCAGGTCTTGATCTCAGGTTTGTGGGTTTGAGCCCAGCATTGGGCTCTGTGCTGACAGCTCAGAGCCTGGAGCCTGCTTCGGATTCTGTGTCTCCTTGTCTCTTTGCCCCTCCACGTTTCATATTCTGTCTCTGTCTCAAAAATAAATGAAAACATTAATAATAATAATAATAAATTAATATGTTTTTGTTTTATAGAAGAAGCAAACTTTATTTTTTGTAGTTTTATTTATTTTTAAACCTCTAGTATAATTGATGTACAGTGTTATATTAGTTTCAGGCGTACTATATAGTGATTCAGCAATTCTATACATTACTCAGTGCTTATCATGATAAGTGTATTCTTAATCTCCCTCACTTATTTCACTGATCTCCTCACCCTTCTCCTCTCTGGAAACCACCAGTTTGTTCTATTTGTCTCTGGTTTTTCTGTTTACCTCTTTTTTTCTTTATTTGTTAAGTTTCTTAAATTCTTCATGAGTAAAATCATATAGAATTTGTCTTACTCTTACTGACTTATTTTACTTAGCATAATGACATGTAGATGCATCCATGTTGTTGCATATGGTAAAATGTTATTGTTTTTTATGGCTGAGTAATAATCCATTGTACATATATACACCACATCTTCTTTATCCCTTCATCTATCAAGGAACTCTGGTTACTTCCATATTTTGGCTAGCTTAAATAATGCTGCAATACATATATGTGTGCATATATCTTTTCACATTAGTGTTTTTGTATTTTCTGCATATATACCCTGTGATGGAATTACTGAAACATATGGTAATTTATTTTTAATTTTTTGAGGAACCTTCATATTGCTTTCCATAGTGGCTGTACAGTTTTACCTTTTTAAACTTCACACTTTCAATCATATATTTTCTTCCATATAGTCCAGCTCTTCATAATGATTTATAATTTTCTATGAAAATATGTATGATAATTTAAAGTGAATTCTTTCAACTGGAAAAATTTTGCCAGTCCTTGTAAAGAAACTTGATCATCAAATATAATCAAGATCATGAAAATATTTTTGCAGAGTAAGGAAGAGAAGGTGAAATATTTAAATACCTGTTAAATCGGTCTTTTGGGAACTCACCACTTGAAGGCACAAAATAATTTTATGTAAAAATGTTTTCAGAAAGCCACATCCACTGCATTTGTATATCTACTTTTTTATCTACTGTTTAGACCTGAATAACTGACCTATGTAATATTTTGTCTTCCATACCAAGTATTCCTGAAAAAAATAGACAACATTCCCAGGTAAATATTCTGTGTGAATTTATTTTTACTGGAATCAGTAGGGAGAAGGAAGAATATGAAAGAATTGTTCTGTTTTTAAATTGGAGTATAGTTGGTACATAATGTTACATTAGTTTCAGATGTACAACCTAGTAATTCAACAATTTTATACATTATGTTATGTTCACCACACGTGTAGCTACTATGTGTTATCATACAATGCTATTACAATATCTTTGACTATATTTCTTATGCTATACTTTTCATAGCCATGATTTATTCATTCCATAACCAGAAAGCGCCCACTCCCACTCCCCTTCACTCTTTTTGCCCATCCCCTCACACGACTTTCTTCTGACAACCATCAATTTGTTCTTTGTATTTTTTAGTCCATTTCTGTATTGTTTGTTTTGTTTTTGGATTCCACATATAAGTGAAATCATATGGTATTTGTCTTTCTCTGATTTATTTCACTTAGCATAATAATACCCTCTAGGTTCATCCATATCATAAGTGGCAATATCAAGGATCAATGGTCTTAGCATTGTGTCCTTAATACCTATAAAATATATCATCGTATTTACCTCAAGATTATCTAACTCTAAGGGAGGAACTATTTTGAAAACCATCTTATGATCTCTGTGAAAATAACAATAAACTTTTGAGTTTTTTTCAAGTCATAGACCCTGACCGATATTTTTGTTAAATAAATTATAGTCCAAAAAACCCATAGTCCTTAGGATTTGAGATGCTTTATAATGCCCCTCTATTATCTTCTACCCACATGAGCTGTGCAAGTGAATTGCTGCATGATCAGAAAGATACATTAGTTGTGCTTGGGCTGATAATACAATAGTTTTCACCAGTAATTATACCATGAAAAGTTGTTTATAGTTACTCTGATGATCACATTTAAGAAATGAAAGTGATTAGAGTTCTGTTAATGCAGGAATGTATCAAATACTTACAATACCAACTCACTATAAACAAAGAAATTACAATTCAGTTGGAAGGTAGCTATGAGGAGAAATAGTGTCCTATTTGTTAAAGTGCTAAAAGCTGAAATGTAAAATATTCTAATTGTCAGTGAAAAGATTACAAAATACTTTTTATCACAATTTTAATATTAAAAATATTTATATATTTATCTGTTATTAAAGATATTTATTAAATATTATTTTCAACATTTTCAATGTTTAACAAATATTAATGTATTTAATATCCAATTTGTCAGTCAAAGATAAAAATGCAAACTTTTATTTTAATTAAAATTTCAATGTAGAATTTTTAATCACAATTTTAAGAAATATTTTATTATTATTATTAACGTTTTATTTATTTTTGAGACAGAGCTTGAGCGAAGGAGGGGCAGAGAGAGAGGGAGACACAGAATCCAAAGCAGGCTCCAGTCTCTGAACTGTCAGCACAGAGCCCCCATGCTGGGAGTTCATCATGGAGTGTGAGATCATGACCTGAGCCAAAGTTGGATGCTTAACCAACAGAGCAACCCAAACGCCCATGAAATGTTTTAAACTAAAATAAACTTATTTCAATTTTTGATATATGTAGCTACTGAATTCTCTAAAGACTAGTTTTTAGTAGAAAAAATGCAACAGAACGCAAACATGTTTCTTTTTGTTTATTGACTGCTTTACATAGTGTGTGAACTTTAATTTATTGATGGGGAAATATCCATGGCTGTTTCAGGATGACTTTCAAATTTATTCTATTGCAAATATCCATAGAATTGATTAAATTGGTTGAATTTTACTTAGGCCTTCAGGGGTTGAAATGTTCTATTTCTCCTTCCTCATCTTTACTCTTTGACAATTAAAATAAAATGAGGACATCCAGATGGCCAACAGACACATGAAACGATGCTCAGCATCCCTCCTCATCAGGGAAATACAAATCAAAACCACACTGAGATACCACCTCACGCCAGTCAGAGTGGCTAAAATGAGCAAATCAGAGAACTCTAGATGCTGGCGAGGATGTGGAGAAACGGGCACCCTCCTACACTGTTGGTGGGAATGTAAACTGGTGCAGCCCCTCTGGAAAGAAGTGTGGAGGTTCCTCAGAAAACTAACTATAGAACTCCCCTATGACCCAGCAATAGCACTGCTAGGAATTTACCCAAGGGATACAGAAATGCTGATGCATAGGAGCACATGAACCCCAATGTTCATAGCAGCACTCTCCACAATAGCTAAAACATGGAAAGAGCCTAAGTGTCCATCAACAGATGAATGGATCAAGATGTGGTTTATGTATACCATGGAATACTACATGGCAATGAGAAAGAATGAAATCTGGCCTTGTGTAGCAACATGGATGGACCTGGAGGGTGTTATGCTGAGCGAAATAAGTCAGGCAGAGAAGGACAAATATCATATGTTTGCACGTATAGGAGGATTCGGAGGAACTTGAAGGAGGAACAAGGGGGAGAAGAAGGGCGGAAATGGTGGGGGAAAGGGAGAGAGGCAAACCATGAGAGACTCTTGAATGATGACAAAAACTGAGGACTGATGGATGTGGGGGGGAGGGGGAGATGGGCATGGAGGAGGACACTTGTGGGGATGAGCACTGGGTGTTATGTGGAAACTAATTTGACAATAAACTATTTGTAAAAAAAATAAAATAAAAATAAAAAATAAACACCAAAAAATAAAAAATAAAAAAAAATAAAATGATTCCCACCAATGAAAGCTACATCCACTGTGTTTGAATATCTACTGTTTAGACTTGAATAACTGACCTATGTAATATTTTGTCTTCCATACGAAGTATTCCTGAAAAAAATAGACAACATTCCCAGGTAAATATTCTGTGTGAATTTATTTTTACTGGAGTCAGCAAGAAGAAGGAAGAATATGAAAGAATTGTTCTGTTTTTAAATTGGAATATAGTTGGTACATAAGTAGTCCTTCATGGTCGTAACTTCTAAAATGGAAAAGCTAGTTAACTTTACAATTGTACATAGATAAAATATATGAAATAAGATTATACCTTTAATCAGATAACTGCAGAGACTCAGGTGTTCTTGGTTCTTGCCCCTCTTAGGATTGGAGTTGGCTAACTGTGTTTGAAATTTGGAGAAGAATTCTTCCTTCTCCATGGGCAACATGGACAAACAGCTTTGGCTGGCTTTCTCACTCTCTTTCTTATAAAAAAAAATATCAAAAAAGATAACCACTAGATATTAAAGGTATGTTTTCTGTATTTTGCATTTGTCTTACTAGATCTTTTTTTTTTTTTTTTACCTTGAAAGATGGAAAAACGTCGTCAATATTCCCCTAACATAGTGATGTGTTTCCCCTTTGAAACCGGACTGCCAAACATATTGTGAATCCACTGAGCCTCAAATTATATTTTAATCTTAGCCTTCTATCCTCAGGATGTTTAAATTTTGATATATTCCAGAGAACAGTTACAAAGTTCTTTTACTATTTTACACTGTGTCTTCTATTCGTGATTGAGACAGATTATGAAATATTAGGGCTGGAGGACTGAGGAGTGGGAGCAATGAAAGAACGGGAAAATGGCCCTGAATAATCTTTTGACAAGCAAAGAAAGTAAAATAAAGGAGAGAAAAAGGATATCCTAACCTATTCCATGTTTTTCAAAGTCAAGTAGATTTGAGGGGACCTCCAACTCTGGGTAGCTGTCAGTTTTCTGCACAGAAAGTCTTTAATATTTTTGTTTGATATTCACCTTTTTAGAGGTTAGTGTGACATAAAACCATCGGTCTATATTTTAATAAACTTAAAATGGTGAAGTCTGTTAAGAAGAGGCTGTTCTATATGATGTTTCCTGTGATATTTTCCTTCTCTTCTAAAATCATTTGCTAAACTATTAATTTAGAAACTCAAACTTATTAGAATCGCCAATCTTTGTGGTAATCATTTTCGTAAAAAATTCCCTTGGAAAAAGTCTTTGGATAGATGATGGGAAACTGTCACCAAGAAAGCTCTTTTTTTAAAGCAAGCTAGAAAGCTCTTACTCTATTTTTTTCTTGAAAGCGTTGTAATATGTAGGTACTCATAGACAGCTTGCACCTGGTAGGAAAAGTTTAACATTGAGATAATTTTTAGGGTAATTCAAGAAATAAAACACAATACCCAAACCTTTCACAGTGATAATCTGTAAGTATTTGGCAAATGTTAATTTGGGGAGGCATAAATTATCTAAGTGTTTGATAAATTAAATGTTATAACTTTTCTCCCAGATCTCCAATAATGATCCATATTGTGTGTGCGTGTGTGTGTGTGCGTGCGTGCGTTCGCATGGGTGTGCGTGTGTGTTGTGTATGCATGTATGTGTGTTTGTGCTATAGTTTTAAGAATCACTTAACTCATGGAAGTAAAAAATAGAACTTTTTGTATTATTATTTTAATAATCAAAACACAACATGAAAAGAATAGAACTTTGAAGTTAGATAAAGCTTTGTTCATCACTTATTACTTTGTTATTACTTATTCACTGTGTGATTTTGCCCAAGCTAATAGGTCTCATCCAGTCTCATTTTCCTCATAATAGTTATTGCATTTTCATAGAGTTGTTTTAAAGATTAAATGAGATAATGTATATGAATGTCCTAAATGGTGCTTGACCTATAGTTGTAGGTATTCAATAATAGATTTTTCCCCCCTCTCTTATATTTGGTCTATCCAGTGCTGGGTTGTAAGGAAGCAAAGTGTTCTGGTACATGGAAAATATACATCCAAAATAATCTAACTTAAAATTAAGAAGGATTTTTGCTGCTTATAAATTAGTAGTCACTTCAAGGATAATTTTCTTTGAAGGTTATTTCATAGGAAAATTTATTTTTGAGCTCCTGTCTATATTATTTGAAAATATATCATGGGTATCATATGATAGTAGTATATATAAACAAAGAAAACCTGTTCACACCTACTATTGCAATATTAGCTAATAAAGTAAGAATCTGTATTATGAAACTTTGCTAAATGCCAAAGTAATAAAAGCTATTAAATCCTCAAGAAGAAAGTCAATTCATTTCATTACTGACATCACCTAAATCTGACGTATTATATAAAAGCTAAACAATGCCAAATGAATCTGGCTGAGATCAAAGCCAAAACTACTTTTTCTTATATCTTTAGTGTTCTATTTCTTAGGAGTATGACCTTAGTCAAATATCTATTAAAGTTAGCTTTTGATCTCAACCACTTTTTGGGGTACAAAAATGTTAATATTTAAATTTTTCTTCTAGAGACAATCATTCTACTGTATATTAATATTCCAATAGCGTGTGCATAAACAGGATTCTCTGATATATGTGATAGAAGACCGGTCAAATGGGACAATTATTTTTGTGTAAGAGACAAAAATGTAAGGAACACATTTTTTCAGGAGCTATTGACTGGAAAAAAATTCCATTCATGTCAGTGGAAACATGTTAACTGGTCAGTCTGCTGCATTTTTTGGTACTTTGATGAAAATACTTTGCAATTGGGTAACAGCTGCTCATTGGTAATATAATTTTCTCATCAGTCATACCTACTCCATGATTAATCGGGGAAAACACTTTATTTCTCCATAGATATTTAAAAAATTTAAAACTTTGTCTAAAAAACATCTTAAAACCACTAGGAAAGATTAGATATTTTTCATTCTTCCTTTCATCTATTAAGTAAACTAGAGAGAACTTATTATGATATATTAAAAACAAAAGAGAAATGACAAACACATGGTGTTTGATTTCAGTGTATTAATGGGCATGTGACTAATATGTATCTATATGTATGACTATATTCTAAGTATTCAAGATATTTTTATAATGTTTTCTAAACTTCTATTCTCTAGAATGGTAAGATCATTAGACACACATTTAAGAAATACTGACTACTTGCAAGACAATATTCTGGATTCTTCTATGAGTACAAAACTGAGTAAAGCATAGTCAGTGTCCTACAGCAGCCTTCACAGCCTTCATTTTAGGTGGGAAAGTAAGTCCTATTTATAGACATAATCATAATAAGAGGCAGGAAGTGATAAATATGTTCACATAAATATGTATATGTAAAGTATTATAGGAAAGTTCAAAGAGGAGATTTACATCTGTGAGAATTAAAGAAGGCTTTTTAGATTAATGGAATTTAAGTTTTTAAAAATTGGTTAGGTTATAATTAGCAAGACAGGGATAAAAGCATTCCAGGCAAAAGAGAATCGCAAAAGTGTGAAGATGAGGTAGCAGAGAGTGTGTTTGGGTGACAGAGTATTTGGTCTGGTTAGAATAGTGGATATATGATTTAAAAAGGTTGAAGCTCTGGCTATAAAGATGGATGAGAGCAGATTGTGGAAGGTTGTAAATACCAAATTAATAATTCTGGACGTGATCTATAGGCATTGTTGACCAACTAAATATTTTCGTGAGGGAGAGGAATTTGAAAGTATTGTTGCTTATAAAAATAAAACTAAGAGAATTTTGGATAAACTGGAGGGGGGAAGAATTAGAGGCAAGAAGATAGCATAGGAAGTTCTTCAAGTAACCCAGCGGAGAAGGTATGTAGACGTATTAAAAAGGGATTATGGCAAAAAGAATGAAATTGTGCCATTTGCAACTATATGGATGGAACAAGAAGATACGCTAAGCGAAATTAGTCAGTTAGAGAAAGACAAATATCATATGACTTCACTCATATGAGGACTTTAAAATACAAACAGATGAACATAAGGAAAGGGAAGCAAAAATAATATAAAAACAGAGAGGGGAGGACAAAACATAAGAGACTCTTCAATATGGAAAACAAAGTGAGGGTTACTGGAGGAGTCGTGGGAGGGGATGGGCTAACTGGGTAAGAGGTACTAAGGAATCCACTCTTGAAATCATTGTTGCACTATATGCTAACTTAGATATAAATTTAAAAAAATAATAAAAAAAATAAATAAAACAAAAGGTATTGTGGAAATTTTAGTTCATTTTACGGAGGCAGATTTCAATTTTAGAATCATAGTATGTGTTTGAGGTAATACAATTTAAAATCTGCTTTGAAGAATTAATGCTGTGTTTGAAATTACTGGAAACATGAATGCAAATTAAAAATTAATATGGAAACCAACTTGACAATAAACTATTTGTAAAAAAAATTAATATGGACTTTATCTATACAATCTGATTATTTCATGTGGAATTTTCTAAAGTTCCTATGCTCCCAATTTAGTTGCAACCAGTCAGAGCAAATAACTTTTTATTTTTATTTATTTACTTATTTTTTTTTACAAATAGTTTATTGTCAACTTGGTTTCCATGTAACACCCAGTGCTCATCCCCACAAGTGTCCTCCTCCTAGTCCATCTTCCCCCTCCCCTCCCACACCCATCAATCCTCAGTTTGTTCTCATCGTCCAAGAGTCTCTCAAGGTTTGCCTCTCTCCCTTTCCCCCAACATTTCCCCCATTTTCTCCCTCATGGTCCTCCATTAACTTCCTCCTAATCCTCCTATACATGCAAACATATGATATTTGTCCTTCTCTGCCTGACTTATTTCGCTCAGCACAACACCCTCAAGGTCCATCCATGTTGCTACACGTGGCCAGATTTCATTGTTTCTCATTGCCATGTAGTATTCCATGGTATAGATAAACCACATCTTCTTGATCCATTCATCTGTTGATGGACACTTAGGCTCTTTCCATGTTTTAGCTATCGTTGAGAGTGCTGCTATGAACATTGGGGTACATGTGCTCCTATGCATCAGCATTTCTTTATCCCTTGGGTAAATTCCTAGCAGTGCTATTGCTGGGTCATAGGGAAGTTCTATCATTAATTTCCTGAGAAACCTCCACACTTCTTTCCAGAGGGGATGCATCAGTTTATATTCCCACCAACAGTGTAGGAGGGTGCCCATTTCTCCACATCCTCGCCAGCCTCTAGAGTTCTCTGATTTGCTATTTTTAGCCTGGCTAAATGAGCAAATTTAGCTCATCAGTCATCTGACTGGCGTGAGGTGGTATCTCAGTGTGGTTTTGATTTGTATTTCCCTGATGAGGAGGGATGCTGAGCATCGTTTCATGTGTCTGTTGGCCATCTGGATGTCCTCTTCGGAGAAGT
Source organism: Hyaena hyaena (assembly GCF_003009895.1). NCBI lineage: Eukaryota > Metazoa > Chordata > Mammalia > Carnivora > Hyaenidae > Hyaena > Hyaena hyaena. Next base: position 286,231 of record NW_024082163.1, read on the forward strand.
GTCTGTTCATAACTTCTGCCCATTTCTTCACTGGGTTGTTCGTTTTTCAGGTGTGGAGTTTGGTGAGTTCCTTATAGATTTTGGATATTAACCCTTTATCTGATATGCCATTTGCAACTATCTTTTCCCATTCCGTTCATTGTTTATTAGTTTTGTGGATGGTTTCCTTTGCTGTGTAGAAGCTTTTAATCTTGATGAGGTCCCCATAGTTCATTTTTGCTCTTGATTCCCTTGATTTTGGGGATGTGTCAAGTAAGAAGTTTAAGTGGTGGAGGTCAAGAAGGATGTTTCCTGCTTTCTCCTATAGGGTTTTGATAGTTTCCTGTCTCACGTTCAAGTCTATTTTCCATTTTGAGTTTATTTTGGTGTATGGTGTGAGAAATTGATCAAGTTTCAATCTTCTGCATGTTGCTGTCCAGTTCTCCCAACACCGTCTCTTAAAGAGGCTGTCTTTTTTCCATTGGATGTTCTTTCCTGCTTTGTCAAAGATTAGTTGGATGTATACCTTTTGGTCCAGCTCTGAGTTTTCAATTCTATTCCATTGGTCTACGTGTCTATTTTTGTGCCAATACCATACTGTCTTGATGATGAGAGCTTTGTAAAAGAGGCTAAAGTCTGGGATGGTGATACCTCCCATTCTGGTTTTATTCTTCAATACTATTTTGGCTTCTCGGGGTCTTTTGTGGTTCCATACAAATTTTAGAATAGTTTGTTCTAGTTTTGAAAAGTATGTTGGTGCAATTTTGTTTGGGATTGCATTGAATGTGTAGATTGCGTGGGTAGTAATGACATTTTAACGATATTTATTCTTCCTATTCATGAGCATGGAATGTTTTATCATTTCTTTGTGTCTTCTTCAATTTCCTTCATAAGTTTTCTATAGTTTTCATCATACAGATCTCTGATATCCTTGAGTAGGTTTACTCCTAGGAACTTTATGGTTTGGTGTACAATTGTGAATGGAATCAGTTTCTTTATTTCTCTTTTTGTTGCCTCATTGTTGGTGGCAAACCATAAAAATGCAACTGATTTCTGTACGTTGATTTGTACCCTGTAACTTTGCTGAATTCTTGGATCAGTTCCAGTAGGTTTCTGGTGGATCTGTTGGGTTTTCTATGTAGAATATTATGTTGTCTGCGAAAAGTGAAAGTTTGACTCCTTCTTTGCCAATTCTGATGCCTTTGATTTCCTTTTGTTGTCTGATGGCTGATGCTAGGACTTCCAGCACTATGTTAAACAACAGTGGTGAGAGTGGACATCCCTGTCGTATTCCTGATCTCAGGGGGAAAGCTCTCAGTTTTTCCCCATTGAGGATGATGTTAGCTGAGAGCTTCTCATAGATGGCTTTTATGATGTTTTAGTAGGTTCCTTCTATCCCGACTTTATCTAGACTCTTTATTAAGAAGGGATGCTGAGGGGCGCCCGGGTGGCTTAGTCGGTTAAGCGTCCGACTTTCGCTCAGGTCATGATCTCGCGGTTCGTGGGTTCGAGCCCCGCGTCG